>NW_022987792.1:995536-1068036 GCF_902827165.1 Trematomus bernacchii | reverse complement strand
TGTCTACATGCTATTGTATCCAGTGCACACTAGAGCAGTCTGAGGATAAAACGTACCTTCACCTTTTTAAGCATTGATATAAAAGTAAGTTGCAGGAAAGTGAAGTTGGCCCTCAGAGACCGCTCACTGAAGCTCCTTTGACTATTTTTATTATCAGAGCAATGTAAAGGAAAAATATCTTGAGGTTGAGGGAAATATGGACGAACAAAGAAATATAATCCGACCATCCACTATTTCTTTCTTTCATTTTGTTCTTTACATTACTTACTTTTCCTTACCATCATTTAAAATGGCGTGACTCTCAATATTATCAATAAAAACGTAATTAATTCATTGTTTATAATAATAGCTTTCAGGGGGAGGGACAAGCTATGTATTATAATGTATAGCAGTAGAATAAACAAAGCTAAACCTCAATTAAGATTATATTTTGACCAATCAGTTTCTTGACAAGAAATAATGCAACACTTTGAATGCATCTTTACTGTATATGGTGAAGTGCACCAGGCCCCCCAGTAGTGTGTCAAACACTCCATAACAGTTTTTGTATTTAATGTGTTCTGAAGTTGTCACATCACATCAAATCAACACTGCACTAAAAAATGACCAGCAGTTTTCCTCCAGCATTAGTTTGTTGATAAGGTTGGCACTGTGATTTTTTTCTTACCAACCATCCCAACTGTCTAACTCTTCTACCCTCAACATTAAGCCTGCGTGTTCCTAAGCTGTGTCTCAATTTGGATACTCCCCTTAATATACTGCCATATCACACACTGTGAAAACGTGCACTGTGTGTTCATTTTGACCCAGTAGTGTTGTCTCAAATTGCACATGGCAGCTGTTAGCTAGATAGCAAAGTTATTGTTCGCAGTAGCATAAATGACTGCTCAATTACCCGATAAAAACAGTACATTTATTAAATAAATAAGAATCCCTTATGTGTGAATTGTCCAGCGTCAACACTCCATAATCTACAAGAGCACAATCTGGCCTCCATTGGACTCCTTTGTTTACTTCCGGAAGATAGTAACATCACTATGTAACACTTGCGCTTCTATTGGCTAGTGCTTCAACACATTGTACGTGAGAGGACTCTTTAAAGTAGAGACACTACATACTGATATACACCTGAACATCAGCAGGAGAGGACTCTTTAAAGTAGAGACACTACATACTGATATCCACCTGAACATCAGCAGGAGAGGACTCTTTAAAGTAGAGACACTACATACTGATATACACCTGAACATCAGCAGGAGAGGACTCTTTAAAGTAGAGACACTACATACTGATATACACCTGAACATCAGCAGGAGAGGACTCTTTAAAGAAGAGACACTACATACTGATATACACCTGAACATCAGCAGGAGAGGACTCTTTAAAGTAGAGACACTACATACTGATATACACCTGAACATCAGCAGGAGAGGACTCTTTAAAGTAGAGACACTACATACTGATATACACCTGAACATCAGCAGGAGAGGACTCTTTAAAGTAGAGACACTACATACTGATATGAACCTGAACATCAGCAGGAGAGGACTCTTTAAAGTAGAGACACTACATACTGATATACACCTGAACATCAGCAGGAGAGGACTCTTTAAAGTAGAGACACTACATACTGATATACACCTGAACATCAGCAGGAGAGGACTCTTTAAAGTAGAGACACTACATACTGATATACACCTGATCATCAGCAGGAGAGGACTCTTTAAAGTAGAGACACTACATACTGATATACACCTGAACATCAGCAGGAGAGGACTCTTTAAAGTAGAGACACTACATACTGATATACACCTGAACATCAGCAGGAGAGGACTCTTTAAAGTAGAGACACTACATACTGATATACACCTGAACATCAGCAGGAGAGGACTCTTTAAAGTAGAGACACTACATACTGATATACACCTGAACATCAGCAGGAGAGGACTCTTTAAAGTAGAGACACTAAATACTGATATAAACCTGAACATTTGAATAATATTGCCCCTTTAAATGAGAAAAAGAATATCAGCTTCATCCTTAAATATTTTCCGCATGTTATCAAAAAGTAAAACTACGTGCAGATTAAATGAATGAACTTTCAAATTAAAAACCTGCTCCACTAATCCACAATCAAAATATATTTATCGGTTTTTTCCCTTTTTTCATTACCACTCTGTCATGCTATATTAACAGTGTAAACCTTGAACAGAGTTTATTTTTCTCCCATTAAACATTACAACAACAACAAACTTGCAATCTCTGAAGCAAGCTGCCAGTCGAGGGACTCCAACCTCACGACGGTCCTTTAAACCGAGGCTACTTATCAACCGCCAGCCAGCCATACAGCCAACATTAGAGCACAATGTACTTACTAAGGTACAGCAATCTGTCTTTCTCACTCTCTCCCCCTCTCTTCTTCTCACCCTCTTTTCCCCGCTCTCCCTTTCCTCCACAGTAATCAACAGCGGCTTATGTAACTCTCTCTACCTGTGCTTATCTCCCCCTAACACACACCGACAGGCACATTGGCTGCCTTACTAATAACACGCTACCTCAATCTGGGGATGGGGGAAACAGACGAGAAGCGAGGGCTGGGGGGTGGGGAAGGGTGTGAGTCAGGAATGAAAAGGAGGAAGGAGAGGAGGAGAATGTTAGGAGGTGACAGAGAAAGGATAGAGACGACGAAAGGGAAGTATTCCTGTTTGCCCCTGCCCGAACAAAGCCACTCTCTCTCTCTAAAACCCACTATCATTTCCCCAAACACTGAGTGAGTGACGGAGAGAAATCACTGCTCCTCCGAGAAACTGCAGGGTTATAAAACACACTTTCTTTCTATCTTTCTCCAACACACACATCAAGCTCATTGTATCCTTGTGAGCAGGCCCATACACCCACAGAGATAGCACTGATGCACGCATACATAAGCAAAATCTGAATATGTTTTCAGATGCTCCGCCGCTCCATCTCCGCGTCCTTTTATCTTTTACTTGCGCGGCTATATTGTGCCAACTATCAAATGATAAGACTTGCGTTTCCAAAAGACTTAATAATATGGCAGAGGCAGAAAGAAACACTGTTCCTGCTATCTTCTAATTATGGCTAGGAAAAAAAGCAAATGCAATGTCCTTGTTTTAAGTCACATTAGTGTGCCTGGTGTACAGATGGCATTTGAAACGGCAGCGAGAGGAGAGAAGAAGAATCTTTGAAGAGTGGAGGTGCCCCGTGCTTTAGCCTCTGTCAGAGCAGAGCTTCAACCATCTGTCTAATGTGTGTGTGCATGTATCGATGTGCATTTGTATGTGGTTGTGTGCCACAGAGACAGTATGTACTCTAAAGATTATAGGCAGAGAGATGATAGTAGGAGTCAAGGCTGCAGTCACTCCACCTCTCTGCTCGTATTACCTTGACCGTTCTGTTCTCTGCTGCTGGACAGGCGGGGAACAGGGATTCAGTTTGGTGTCAGTGTGAAGGGGAGCATCCATTATTCAAGTCAGGAGAGGAGAGAGAGAGAGCACACCGACCGTCAAGAGGAAGAGTGTTTCGTTTTAAAGGAAAAAAGTGTGCAAGAAGACACCCAGAAATCAAAGTGAAGAGCCGTGCAGGTTCATGAGGAGGCACTGGAGAGAGGAGCACGAGCATCAGCTACAGAGTGGCATTTCTCTGACCTTGAGATACATGTTGTTTTGGTTCCTTTGTATCCAGCAGAGCAGGCATGGCACCGAGGTAAAAGGAGACGTGTTCCATGCAGATGAGGGACTGAGAGATGTTGTTGTTTTTAAAAATGTGGCTTTTATTGTGCACTGAAAGTAGAAGACTTTTACCGTTTGCAATGTCACACATGCACCTGACTTTTGAGCTCATAATCTTGCCAGGATTTTATAAATTAGGGCCAACAGAATAATACTGATTTAAATTAGAATTGTAATTTAAGAGACAACATAATATTCAAATGTTCAGGTTCATATCAGTATGTAGTGTCTCTACTTTAAAGAGTCCTCTCCTGCTGATGTTCAGGTGTATATCAGTATGTAGTGTCTCTACTTTAAAGAGTCCTCTCCTGCTGATGTTCAGGTGTATATCAGTATGTAGTGTCTCTACTTTAAAGAGTCCTCTCCTGCTGATGTTCAGGTGTATATCAGTATGTAGTGTCTCTACTTTAAAGAGTCCTCTCCTGCTGATGTTCAGGTGTATATCAGTATGTAGTGTCTCTACTTTAAAGAGTCCTCTCCTGCTGATGTTCAGGTGTATATCAGTATGTAGTGTCTCTACTTTAAAGAGTCCTCTCCTGCTGATGTTCAGGTGTATATCAGTATGTAGTGTCTCTACTTTAAAGAGTCCTCTCCTGCTGATGTTCAGGTGTATATCAGTATGTAGTGTCTCTACTTTAAAGAGTCCTCTCCTGCTGATGTTCAGGTGTATATCAGTATGTAGTGTCTCTACTTTAAAGAGTCCTCTCCTGCTGATGTTCAGGTGTATATCAGTATGTAGTGTCTCTACTTTAAAGAGTCCTTGTTATGCACAATCTACTTTGTATCTTGAGGAAGTCATTTGCAACCAACACCAAGCAGCTGCAAAATATGAGTCACAAGGGTCTCTGAATCTTTACGCACACGAAACCGGTCTGTTATCACGTCCTGGGGACACATTTGTCTCTTTCTAATCTGTTTGTGTCTCTCTTTTTCCCCTCATATAAAAGAAAACAAATAACAAAAGGCAACAGCTGTGTGAGCTCGCTGCCGCAGTGGGGTTGTGGTTATACTAAAGTAAAATAACTGGTTCAATTGTACATGGGTGCATAACAAAGCAAGTACTCTTCAGATCATTTTGCATTTTGTCTGGAGGAATATTATCGTTTTCTAGTAAATATAATTAATATTGAATAGCCTCCAACAGGGGCTGTAACCGCGTTCAACTGTTCCTGTGTTGATCACTGAGTGGAAATACAAGTGTGCAACAGTATGCCCAGCAAACACAACATGTCAGGACTTCCAATGCCTCCATCAATATAGATTCTATTTTAGCAGGCGCATCGTGTGCTTCTGGCAGCGTGTTTGTAATGCATGTCTGTGCATTCGACTTCGTAAAATATGTAATGTTTTTGATCTCGGCAGAGGAAGTCTGCATCTGAAAGCTCAAATAAACAGAACACAACTTGGGAATAAGTGACAGCGAAGAATCTGAATGATTTTCAAACATCAATGCCTCGCGCCAGCACATTTTGAAGATAACTGAACCGTCATTTAAAGCTATTTTGATCAGGAACAACATGCCTATCTTTAATAACTCTAAAATACTCTTGTTATTAGTAACACTGGCAATCACCATCTTGAGTTGTGTGATGCCATTACAGCTTGAGACTTGTTGCCATGGGAATCTTTCCCATTGTCACCTTCCATCCCACATGAAGGGAACTAGACATCAGCCTTTTCACAGCCAATCCTCACACACACTGAGCAGCAATTTAGTTTCCCATCAGAGCCAGCGTTTGTAGTATGAGGATCGATTGTATTTGCAGACATTGATCAGGTAAGCAATGACCTCTGCTCGCATGCAGGTCCAGGAGAAGAAGTCGTAAGAACAGCCGAATATCCATATCTTAAGCTGTGTTTGATATTAAATCTGTTTCAATTTGAGGCTAACCTAAACCAACAGTCGGAGCAGAAAATCACGGCCTGGCTCTGGTCTCTGAAGGTTTGAAACAAAGGAAGGATGGGGGGGGGGGGTTCGGCGAGAACTATTTGCACTGATAAAGAGACAAAATATGCTTATCCATTCAGAAGGAATCAATAGACAGAGCAGGGAGAGAGGAAGACACGGAGAGAGAGAGGGAGATCTGTGTCAAGTCGATGTTCTCTCTCGGAGTCTTTGGGGCAATTTGTAAGTTTTAGTGGATTTTTGTTTCTGCTGCCTCTGACTGAATGGTGCTAACAGCGATGCTTTTAAAGTTCCTTCTTGTCTTGAGGAACAGAAGAGTGACTGCAGGGTGCATCCTGTTGATGAGGGGGTCATTTAGAGAACAGACTTCGTGTTCCCAATTTAGCAGAGCAGGAACTGGGGATCATCAGCCCATCTGCCCATGCATGGTCACTGGAGAGCATCCGTGACTTCAGCAACTTTATGAAGCACTGCTGATTCTCTGACTGCAGCCTACTCTATTTCTGTGGACACTGTTAGGGTGTGTCTGGAATTAGTCTTAGTTCAGTAGAAACAGTGAATCACAGAGTCAATTGGATTGCAGGCACTGATTAGGTCCATCATTAAATAAGCACGTGGGGACACTGGTGAGTCACAAATGACCTGCGACGAAACTTCAAGGCACCACACAATGATGTCTTTATCATCAGCAAACAATATGTCCCACAATTCAAGAATACTGAAGTTTAAAAGATACGACGAAATGAAACTGCAGCTGTGTTTTCTCAACAGATTATTCTTCAACCGCATTGAAATGGAAGGGGGAAAACTCATTTTCTTTAACTCACATTTGGGTATTCAGTGCCTACCAAAGCACAAGCTGTTAAAAAGACACATCAGTATTTTCTTAGGTTAAAATAAAATGAATTCCATTCCTATGTCCCGTGCAGGTTTAGTAGAGAATAAACCGTCCCAAATCTGCACACACTACTTAAGAACTACCTTTTGCAAAGATGCACCATATTTTTCTCGAACACCAATCAGGGCAGGTGGGCTTAAGAGAGGGGTTTGTAGAGACAGTTTCAGAATAAAGGTAAAAACACTGATACATTCAGGCTGAAAGCAAAGGAAAATAAATGTGTTTTTTGAACAATAAAGTGTGTGAACATGTTCTAGTAGCAACAAGGAATACAAATATGAACCTTAATTTAAGCATAATATGTCTCATTTTAAATAAGCTAATTTTCAGGTTCATATCGGTATGTAGTGTCTCTACTTTAAAGAGTCCTCTCCTGCTGATGTTCAGGTGTATATCAGTATGTAGTGTCTCTACTTTAAAGAGTCCTCTCCTGCTGATGTTCAGGTGTATATCAGTATGTAGTGTCTCTACTTTAAAGAGTCCTCTCCTGCTGATGTTCAGGTTGTATATCAGTATGTAGTGTCTCTACTTTAAAGAGTCCTCTCCTGCTGATGTTCAGGTGTATATCAGTATGTAGTGTCTCTACTTTAAAGAGTCCTCTCCTGCTGATGTTCAGGTGTATATCAGTATGTAGTGTCTCTACTTTAAAGAGTCCTCTCCTGCTGATGTTCAGGTGTATATCAGTATGTAGTGTCTCTACTTTAAAGAGTCCTCTCCTGCTGATGTTCAGGTGTATATCAGTATGTAGTGTCTCTACTTTAAAGAGTCCTCTCCTGCTGATGTTCAGGTGTATATCAGTATGTAGTGTCTCTACTTTAAAGAGTCCTCTCCTGCTGATGTTCAGGTGTATATCAGTATGTAGTGTCTCTACATGTCTCCATGCTTTAATGTTGCTGCAGCACCTCTTTTCACCCTCTGTCTGAAACCAGAGCCCAGTCTGCTCTGATTGGTTAGCTGGCTGGCTCTGTTCTTGGGGGCAGTGTGTGTGGGAGAGAAACTGAAGCCTCTGCAGACCATTAACATGCACACAAACCTATATGACACACTACAGGAAAGAGAACACCCCATAATAGCGCCTCTGAAACGTCGTTAGACTCTGAATATCTCGACAAAGCACAAACCATTCTGACATAATCCGTCTGCGTCTCCTTTTTTCTCCTCTTTCTCCAGCTCTGCTTTTCTTCGTCTGTATTTACATTTTTGGCAGTCACAGGAGAGTTTTAATTTACAGCCCATTTCTCTCTTAATAGCAGCGAGTGTGTGGGTGTGTGTCTGTGTGTGCTCGTACAGTAAGATGAGTCAGTGATGTCGGCACACTACTCTCAAGGCCCTTCGAAAGTCCTCTATGTATTTAATCACCGGCAACTCTAACATCTAATTGATCATTAAGGTTTCTCCTGCTGATCCCCCACCCTCTGGAGACACCTCGCAGAACACGTCTTAATATTGTTTTCGCGGATGTGTGTTTGTGCATATATGTGACTTTATGTATAAAACAGTCTACTGCCTAGTGGTTAATCTACTGTCTACAAGAGAAAACACTGTATAATATTAATAAATGTAGTGACAAATAATTATTTAGCCCTCACACAACTTCCCTTAAAGACTGACTAATAGCACTTTGCAGTAGCATTATTAGTAGTGTGTAGGGATGCCCTCTTTAAGAAGATTAGTTGACTAAATGGTCATTTTAGTCTTAGTCAATTTCTTAAGGCTTTTTTCTTGCTGAATGAAAATTAGGAGCACATTTTGTTGAATTTAACATTTAAAGTGGTGCTTTTGCCTAATTCTTGTGTAGTGGATTTAATATGTGAAGCTAATTGATTAGTCGACACAATTGTACAGGTGTTAGTCCACTAAGGTTTTTACTTTAGTTCAGGACAGCCGTAGTAGTGTGGAACATGTCATAAATATTTGATTTCACTGTGGCTGTTAGTATGAGAGTTTGAACAACCCATTTTTTTTTCTGTAACCAAGTCGAGGTTTAAATCCCACTGTGTTGAAATTCCTTTCATTTTCTCAATTGAGCATCCTCCTTTGATCTGAGTGCTCATATTATCTGCTGTAGTGGAAGTGAAGCGCTGCAGCACTTTATACGGACACGATCGTGAGAACGCTCCGCTTTAAACCTGACCTTGAGCCTGTCAAGAATGACCAATGAATTATTCAGTCTGCTGCAAACCTATGGCCGATGCATCAAACCCTCTTCCTTTCTGTTACCCAGAACCACCTGTGCTGCAAGGTGTTTTATTCATGGATGTGTGGTGATATAGGAAGCTCAGAGATGTTTTCTGTTGCCTTGCTGTGTGCTGATGGTATGGAGTCTCCTGGGTGTCAGCAGCATGGTGGTGTGACACGTCTGTTAGTAAAGACAGATCTGCAGGAGATGTGCCCACCTCATCTATTTCTATTCACATGTAGTTTCATCCCACAGACCATAAGACTGTTAAACACCTGAACTTTTGAAAAGAACATTCATCTGTTCACATATATATCAATATTCCAATTACTGTATATAGACTATTCTGCACAGTTTCTATTATATTCTGTTTCTATTGTATCTGTTTTATTGTGTTGCCCTGTTGGAAGAGCCTGTGACCTAAGATTTCCATTGTCATAACTAATCTGTACAAATGACAATAAAAGCATTGAAATGTGAAACTCTAGACTTTGTATTTTATTATATACTGTATGTTGGATTGTTGGAGGAGCTCAGGTCATAAGATTTTCACTGCCATTTCTACACTGCAGCCTTCGCCATATGACGATAAAACCTTTGAATCTTGAAAATGGATGATGATAGAAATAGCCCTTTCCCCCCACCTTTCTCCTCCGCCCCTTCCCCCCACCTTTCTCCTCCGCCCCTTCCCCCCACCTTTCTCCTCCGCTCCTTCCCCCTCTTCTCATTTCCTCTCCTAATGCTAATCTTCACCCTGCTTCTTGCTTTCCTCTCCATTTTCTCTGCATCCTCCCCCCCTTGTCTGCACTGTCTCCTCTTCTCCTCTCCTTTGTTTTCCTTACCCCTCTCCTCCTCTGCTCAGTGTGTACAGACAGGCGTGCACTTCGACGCCAGCAGTGATTTATTCTGCTTAGGCAAATGAGTGTGGCTTACAGCATGCGGCTCCTTTTTCTGCTTCATCAGTACACATTGCACAGAACAGTGGAGCAGGTTGCCGCCTGCAGGCACACACACAACCCCTGAAATGGATCTAAGACACACCCTGGAGGGGCTCTTCTGCAATGAGCTGATGTGATTCATTCCTGTGTTTTGGATGTAGTGGAATGTGTAATTGAGCATGGATAATATGCAGCTTGTGTGTATCATGTAATATGTTCAGACGACGCCCTCAGCTCGGGGGTGAGCGTGGTCGAGGGAAATAGCCTCATGAGGTCACCCACTCACTCAGTAGGAGACGCTTAACAGACAATAGGCCTGGGCAATCTGGTTTAAATGATATCAAAACATTATATTTAGCTTGTTTATGGTCTAGCACAATTGTACACCCTTTGTTGAAGCGCCCTACAGGGAAAATGGTGCCAGCATGTCATTGTTTTTTGTTTAAAAGCTTACAGAAGGATGGTATAGTCCAGTCCTCTGTAGAATTGAACACGTTTAGTTCAAGGCTGACTCATGGTGCTACAATAACCTTACATCACTGTTACCATTGAGTTTACTTTTTTACAGTTTCAGTGGAGACAAGCGGAAAGAAATGAGTCACTTCCGGCTGCCATCTTTGTTCAGCTGACGAAAATATTTTGCAACTTGATAGGGCTGCAAGACATGGGAAAAAACGGATTTATGGATTGAAAACGTTGGAACGTTATCCTTTCTGTTGCTGATATATCACTCAGGGTATATGCAGGAATCCTGAAGTCAAATGTAAAACCTTTTAAGACCTTTTTTAAGACCCTTTCCATACATTTTAAGACCTCATCGCCACTTGGAGTTCTAACCGGTTACATTGGCGACACACTTTACCTCACATTGACTATATACAGTATTGATTGTCCTTCCTCCTTATCTTCCAACCATTTGGACGCAGACTTGCATTTCCCCATAACGATGCTGTTTAACAACCGGCGTAAACGGACCTTCGCGCGCTATCAAGCAGTGAGCGTGCGATGTCCTGTTCAGATGACGTCAAACCCAACGGGATGCCATAAATAAACTACACAGAATCACACTACACACCTACGCAATGATTACATTCAGGCAGACTGTAGAACACAACCTCTTTGGACCATTTATATACTTATTGGAAACAAGCTACAAAATGTAATACCTTGGAGAATGCCCTTTAATACTTTTTAATAGCCTTCATTTTCGTTAAATTGATTTATCAACTTTTAATACTTTTTAAGACCCCGCGGACACCCTGATAACTATACAACTGACATGTTCTGAACAGCGTAGGAGCAAAAATGCTTATATAGCCCGTGTGTATCATTTCTATTATCATTATTATTTGTTTAGACTCCACACGTTTTCTTATTGTTCATCACAACTCCTTGTGTGGTTTAAGGGTATTCAATCCACCTGCTTTTAAGACAGAGAGGGTACGACAGGTATCTTTCTGTGGACTGCCGGTCCTGCTTTAGTAACTGTGTGTTTCAATCACTTTATTAAATACACCTCAACAAGGACTATTTCTTTTCGAACGTGTCAAAGTCAGCCTAAATGAGCTTTTATTTATTTGAAGTTTAGTCTCTACACACAGTGATGAGTTAAGAGGACCAGCTGTGTGTGTGTGTGTTTTGACGCAGGGGTGTCCAAACTACGGCCCGGGGGCCAAATGTAATACGGCCCACAAATGAAACGTGTGCTTGTCTTATATTGTACTTCTTAAATGTAAATGTGGCCATATATTACACAGTAGTATTCATGTGTTAATAAGACCACTTTTCAAATAAATTCAGTCAATTAGAGTTGGAAACATTTTCTAACATATCTTAGTTGATAAGAAAAAAGCCCATTGACTTATTTACATAAAAAGCTTGAAGTATACCCTTCATATTTCTCCTTATTATAATCAATCTGAGGGATGAGCTGCCAACAAAATAAATGAAACCCTATGGAGAGCTGTGATATAGGCTGTTTTTTTTCTTAAGGCATTTTCAAGTATCAAGAATAATTGACCTACATTTGATTAATTTTGCTGACTTAAAACTTAACTTATGAGGCAATATACCTCTAGTGAGTGGCCCAGCTCTTTGTATATTTTTCTGTATGTGGCCCTTGGTGAAAAAAGTTTGGACACCCCTGGTTTAGTGTCTGGCTCTCAGGTGTGTGTGTAGTGTCTGGCTCTCAGGTGTGTGTGTGTTAGTGCTCAGAGAGACGAGGTGCAGCCCCATGGATACCTGTGACCTGGTCCACCAGGATGCGGGAGGTGATGATGCGTCCGTACTGAGAGAAGAGCTGCTCCAGCTCCTTCTGGGTCATGGTCTTGGGCAGGCCGCTCACGTACAGGTTGGCGTCACGGATGGAGGCTGAGCTGGGTCGTGCATATGACACCTGAGGGGAAACAAACAGTCTTAGAGCTTCCATATGTCAATTCGGTTTTTTGTGCGCGTCTGTGCTTTGGGACAGAGGTGGGAAGTAGTGGAGTACAAATACTTCGTTACTATACTTAAGTACATTTTTCTGGTATCAGTACTTTACTCCACTACTTATTTTTCTGAGACCACTCTTTTACTTCTTAACTGTCTTAACATGTTGAACACAAATACCTGTACTTTCTACTAATTACATTTTGAACACAAATACCTGTACTTTCTACTTCTTACATTTGAACATCAAATACCTGTACTTTCTACTTCTACATGTTGAACCTCAAATACCTGTACTTTCTACTTCTTACATGTTGAACTCAAATATCTGTACTTTCTACTTCTACATTTTGAACACAAATACCGTACTTTCTACTTCTTACATGTTGAACTCAAATACCTGTACTTTCTACTCTTACATGTTGAACACAAATACATGTACTTTCTACTTCTTACATTTTGAACACAAATACCTGTACTTTCATACTTCTTACATGTTGAACACAAATACCTGTACTTTCTACTTCTTACATGTTGAACACAAATACCTGTACTTTCTACTTCTCACATTTTCCAAAGGCTGGTTCCTTTAGTTTGAATGTGTGTTTTGGTGGCGTGATCATTATTATTTAGAGCATTGCGTGCCTATTGATTTGAACACGATCCGTGTATCCATCATTTCCTGGTCTTCTCTAAAGAAGAGGGACCAATGAAACGTGTCATGTTGCCGTTGTTCAGCATGGAAACATTCATTAGCTAACAATGACATTATTGTTCTATTAATATAAAGGGAGGTCAGGTACTCTTTAAAACAGCTGCTAGTTATGGGTACTTTTTACTGAAGTACATTTCAAAGCCTCTTTACTTTTACTTGAGTAAAGAAGTTTAGTCAGTACTTCTACTTTCACCAGAGTATTTTTAAACACGAGTATCTGTACTTCTACTTGAGTAAAGGATGCGTGTACTTTTGCCAGCTTTCCGATGGCGTGCAGGTCATTGTATCTACAGGGAGGGAACAGGACTTTTCTTAGCACACTTCACCGTGGGGATTACTGTTGTCAGGAAAAGATTTAGCTGCTCAGAACACTGGAGCGATAACACTTGATCCGTTTGCCAGTCGGAGGCAGAGGAAACTTTGTTCCCTTGAGTGAAAACCGCAAGTGTTTTACTTTGAAAGGACAGCTCAGGTAGCCAGGGGAACAGGATTAGAGTTTGAAGAAGCTTCCTTCATCCTTTTCGGTTCTGCGATACCGAGTCAAATGTGGATAAATAAAAAGAGGAAAGAGTTAATATGGTGTGTTTGCAGATTCAGTAAGCTATTTAGTTTAATTAAACCTTTTAGCAATGAGCCTATTAGCAAATAACCAAAAGCCTTTTAGATTTTAATAAAGAGCCATTCAGTCGTGCGGATGCTGAATTTCACAGTTTAGTTTTATTAAGCAGGTATACACTAAGAGTAAAGCCTTTGAAATGCACTCTAATGCAGAGCAACTGTCCTCCATTTCTAACAAATACTACTCGGAGTAAATCGCTTGCCACTGTAACCCCTTTTTGAACATGCTCTGAAAGCATATGAAAACATACACACATGCATATTACATCCATATCAGTCTTGCCATTGCAACACTCTCACGGAAACTAAACGACACAATTTCCCTCACTGTCACTGCTCCTCCTCCTCATTTCCACACACTTACAGAAACACTTATCCCCTGTGCACATGTGGATAAACATGCATACATAAAGCTTTCAGCGCCTTTTCCCAGTCATTTACATTTTCCTCCAGAGAGTACACCGTCTCCTCTAATGCAGCAAATGGTGAATAACTGGTGCTCCTGTGCCGTGTGTCTTCCAGCAGCAGCAGCAGCAGCTCTGTTCTAGTGAACCTTCACTTGTCAACCGCTGTCCCCAAACATCCTCATGCGTAGACGCGATTTTGCTCGAGCGAAAGTTGCTCGAATCCCATTACCACTGCTGCTGACTGGAGCAGCTTTCCCTCGCTGTACTTTCATTACCTCTGACATGTGGAGACATAAGCCATCAAATAAGGTTAAAGTCAGGCAAATATGGTGGATCTGCAGCCATATCCTTGAGCAACAGCATGGAAATCCTGCTCAACTCTTAAGGGTGGGAGTTTGGGAACAGCTGGCTTTCCCTGCTTTCTTTCACACGTCTCCTCTTTGGCCTCCTCTGTCTTCTCCTTCCTCTTTTTGCATCGCTCTTCTTCGCCGCATGGATCTTTTTCCTTCTGCTTCCTTCCTGCACGCTGCCTCGCTAACCCTTTCTGTCTCTTCCAGATTCTGCCTCTCTTTTCATCTCCCTCATTTTCTCTCCTTGTCAGCCAAATCCAGATGTCTAATCCATCAACACCTCCTCAAGCTGTGAGCGGTATTGTGTTCAAGTTGTTGTGTGCTGAACTGGAGTGTGTGTGTGTGGGAAAGTTGGAAGAAGTGTGTGAGATGATGTGCATGCATGTCACAGTGAGCTCTTCTCACCTTTGGCATTCTGCTTCCCCTCACACCTCAGAAGGAAAGCAGCCATCGCTGACACAATCTGAGGTGTCGTGGTGCAGGGAAACCGACTCAAAGACAGAGACACACATCGCCCCGAGCGTTTAAATCTCTGGGCCAAGCGCTTCCTCACAGAGAGTGGGAAGGGTGTGACATGAAAGAGCGGCAAACTTAATTTTAGAATTACCCGTGCTGCCTTTTTTAGTTTACCTTGTAAACCTTTAGGGTATTTAAAGGCTGTTGTGGAGACAGAAAGCAAAGGAAGGAGAGTAGTGGGAGAAAGGAGCTGAAGTGTGAAGGAGCGATAGCGGCAGACAGAGATGCAGAGTCTGTCATTACGGAGACCGCCTTTATCTCCAGAACAACTTGAGGCAACCTCTTGTGTCGTGAGAGTGTTGTGTCGTGAGAGTGTTTTGTCGTGAGAGTGTTGTGTCGTGAGAGTGTTGTGTCGTGAGAGTGTTGTGTCGTGAGAGTGTTGTGTCGTGAGAGTGTTGTGTCGTGAGAGTGTTGTGTCGTGAGAGTGTTGTGTCATGAGAGTGTTGTGTCATGAGAGTGTTTTGTCGTGAGAGTGTGGCAGAGGAAATCTGTGAACTCACACTGCTGCACTCAATTAAGACCTCATGAAAACCCATGCTACGTAAATGACCTTTTGCTTAAGAATAACTTGTTCTAGTCTTTATATAAAAAAACACTTATTTTACTTAATTTGTTATATTGGCTGACTTCCTTTTAATTGTTTTGCTGATACTATGAAGTGAGAATCAAACCACATTTTATAAAGATGTCCAATTAGTGTCATGTGAAGAAATGAATGTCTTCAGTGTGTCTATATTGAGCCAGATGGTTTAGTTCTCCTGCAGAGGTGTGCCAGCAGAGCCTACATTTACCAGAATGCATTGCCCATAAAAGCCACTTACTCTACTGTTATCTTCCAAAAAATAAAGAGCCAAAGTCTTGGTCCCTCCTCTCGTCGGAATATCTAAGTAAGGTTATTAGAAAAGATTGGGGCCAATTATTTATTTTTATATCTGACCAAATGTTTGTTTTTATAATTCTGTGATAAAAGTCTGTGTTCTAAAAAAAAAAAAAAAACTATTTATATTTATTTGGAATTATGACTTTTTTTTTTTAAAGTCTAAGAAATATGTAAAAATTATGACTTTAATCTCAGAATTTCTCATTATTCAAACATCTTTTTTTACTTTTGCATTTTAAAGGTCACCTATCATGCTATTTTTAGGCAATAGCATAGGTCTCAGATATATAAAAATATATAAAAAACATGTCTATGAAGTGTTTTGCTCAAAATACCAAACAGATCACCCATTCTAGCCATGCCTCATATCCCTCTATTTCACTTCCTGTTTCAAAAGTGCTGATTTTGGGTATAAAGCTTGAAAAAAAAAAGAGAAATTGATACAAAATAAAAAAGGAGGGGTCTGAGCTCATGCGGGACCCGGCAGCTACTGTCTAAACTAAATACTGCCGTGATGAAACCCCATATCATGGATTATCAAGGGTTATTTCTGAAACAGTATGGAGCTCAAAGGCTTTCTCTCTTGCCGGTTATACCACAAGGTGAGTTCCTTTTTATTTCCTGCTTCTTCACACACATGCTCTCCAGTACAGGTTAGCTCTGAGTGTTAGCGATGCTAATGTAAACACCGACCATATTACGTCCAAAACAGTCGGGCATTGTTTCTGATAGCAACTTTCTGATAGGGCCGTGGGTCCACATTTCAGATATTACGTCATATCGGACGCAAATCTGGATCAGCTCAGTTGTTCCCCCGTTTTTAGAGATTTGGGTACGGAGGAAAAGAGAGAGGGTTTTATTTTCTGACGCTGCGTGAGATCCCTGACACACCGGGGACACATATTGATGTATAAAAGACATCAAAAAGTGCATTTTGCATGATAGGTCCCCTTTAAGACATTATTTGGCTACATGGAAAACACAACTATATAAGATGCAGTTAAAATTAAAATACATTAAATAACAATCCACAAATCAGAACAAGAGGAAACAAAGAACTGATTAACAATAACTTATATTGTAGGATAAAGTTATCAAATAATATGAATTGTCACATTTGACCATAGGTTCAGTAGTAGTGCTTTGTGTTCTACATCACACCCATTTTCCCATCTTCCATCAAAGATATGGACTTGATTTTTTTATTCTCATAGTACATTTTTCCATTCCATACCAGATTCTTCCACTGTGAGCTTATTAAGTTATAATCTTTGTAATTTGTTCAATAACAAAATGACTTCTTATCCAAACCATACACTGCAATCCTAGCTAGTTTGCAACAAGGACAAAACGAGGAAGGCAGCTCTGTTTCTGAGCGGCGTCTGAATCCCCTGGCTACACAGAGACAGAAATCCAATCTGAAACGACCTGTAGTTCCTCCTCATATCACATTATGTCACGTCAGATGCTGATGCTTGTGACATATTATTATGCTGTCATGTACGGTTGTTGATCTTTCTTTGATATTCTTCTATGCTCTTCGTTCAAAGAAAAAGACCCCTGGAGGCAACAAAGGTTTCAATCAAATGCAAGAGCAGGAAGAAGACATTTTAAAGCTGCACACTCAGCTTTTAGGTTAATATAGCACGATTAAACAAGGGGTTTATTTCTCTAATAGACTACATTTACCATTAACACTGATTGGATTTAAGGGGAAAGTGCATGTATTGCAATGTGAGCAATCCAGTGTTGAAGTCACACTTGTAACTGTAGGGTTGCATATGGACAACACACACAAATACAGTGACACATCCTCATCAAACGACCACATCTCATCTCAAACAACCTCAAATGTACACACTTAGTATTTAGCAACACAACTCGTGCAAAAACACTCCATTCAAAACTAACACATCCTCACATTTGACTCTTTGATTTGTTGGTTTTTAGTCTGTTCAGTAAATGAGCGTGGATGTGCTGAGCGATGGCCAGGCAGCGCACATTGTCTGGTGTAAAGCGGGATTAACAACTACAGGGTAATCCTATCCTATTAGATTAGATTAGATTAGATGAGAGAAAGCGAGAAGCCAGGGATTACCACAGAGCAACAGATTACTGCCCAGTTTAAACACAACAACATATTGGCAGGCGGAGAAATGACGATAGTGGAGGATATGAGAGAGCATAACACATGAGGAGCATTAAGACTGATCTGCTGATGGTAAATACGTTTCACTCAGAATCTGATACACATACGAGGAATTTGCTTTGGTGTATGTGGCGCATACAAAGACACAGAAAGAAGATAATATAAAAGTAAGACTGTTATGACAGCTACTTAGAAAAGACTATTATAACAAATTAACAATATTTACATTTGACATATACTGTATTTAAAGCGGAGAGCTGTGTTGATTTAATAGAGGTAGAGTGGAGAAGTAATGTGCAAAATGTGCAGGATTTACATTTTAAAAATAACACAATGTTGTTCATATGATGTTCATTAATGTGCATCATGTTATTATGGGATGGATACAAGTCAGTGTCAGTGGGGGGTCCTGGGCCTCGTTGATGAGGGGAAGAAACTGGTCAGGTGGCGAGAGGTTTTACGGCCCCTACACACGGCGGCGTGCGTTGACGCTTCAACGCTTCTGCCCATTCACTTTGAATGGGGTGACGTCACGATTCGCCGAACTGCATTGTGGGAGCGTCGCTTCGCTTTGCTCGCTTCAAAAGTTGAGCAATGTTCTACTTTTGAAGCTTCGACGGAAGCGTCAGCCAATCAAATCATATGCCAGTACAAGCTCTAGCCAATCAAACCGTGTGCTTGTGTGTCCGGGGCCGGGAGATTCATGTGATTGGTTGTTGGTCGAGCTTCAGACACGCCCGCCGGCAAGCTTCAACGCACGCCGCCGTGTGGACGCTGCGTTAGTCAAAAACAACTGCTTTAAATTTGAATGTTAAACATATTTGAAGGAGGGACAGGATCAGTCATGCTATTTATATACATATTTTAATTGTATTTAATCCATTATTTACTTTATCTTATGTTTCTATACATATTTTATCTTTTATTGCATATTCTTATAGTTTAACTTAATTATTTTCACTCTATTTAATTAAATGTAATTCTAAAATAGAGCAACTGTCACAAAATCCAATAAGCCCAGGATAAAAAAAAATCTAATCCTGATGATTCTGATTAAAATGTCACCTTTACATTTTGACATTTAGAAACTAATAAGCATATCAGCCACATGCTTTTAAACGTGTCTCTTTGATTCAAATGGTCTTTTGCTCACGCCTGATGATCCAATGTTGCCCTTTAGCTCCTTTACTAACAGCGTCATTATCTAACAAGTCTTTGAGGGGAAAAAGAAAGCAGTCTTAGATGATTTTATCAATGATTATATCGAAGTCATGTCAGTGTTTTGCAGGAATGCTTCTCAGTGGTATGTTCTAATGAGACTTGTGAAGCTGCACATGGTGTTGGTTACCTTGATCGTTTTGGTCTGAAGTCTGAGTCCATTTAACGTGTTGATGGCTTTCTCTGCGTCCTTTGGATCGATGTAGTTGACAAAGCCGTAGCCCAGACTCTGCCCTGCAACGACACAAAGAGGGAAGGAAAAGCTTTTAGAATCTGTTTCTCCCTTCAATTAGCTGCTGGTTCAATTTGCTCACTGACAGCAAGAACACATCCTTTAAACTCATCAGCCGTAATCTGTAGACTAGAAGGGAGACGGACACACCCCTCGTTATCAGAGAGGACAAACACTTGTAACATGACGCCATATTTCACAATCATTAATAATTCTCCCCTTTCCATATGTGGTGCCTTGTCTGATGTTTTGGGAATTTGTTGGCCATACTATGCTTTTTTAGGGGTTTCCCTTTCCTGTAATGTGTTATATATTCGTTTTAGTGCATGTAAATGGTCTGCAAAGGCTAAAATCCCTGTTGTTTCCCCCATAGGGAGTTTCATTTTCATTGCGATGTAACACTCTATCGGCTGAAGCTCCAACACATTGTACGTGATAGGCTAAGGGGCGGGACATCTCTAAGCGGTTGACCAATCACAACAGAGGCGGCCAGCTAACCAATCAGAGCAGACTGGGCTCTGGTTTCAGACAGAGGGTGAAAAGAGGTGCTGCAGCACAGGCAGTATGAGAAAAATAAAGAGCTTTTTGAACATTAAAGCATGGAGACATGTAGAGACACTACATACTGATATACACCTGAACATCAGCAGGAGAGGACTCTTTAAAGTAGAGACACTACATACTGATATACACCTGAACATCAGCAGGAGAGGACTCTTTAAAGTAGAGACACTACATACTGATATACACCTGAACATCAGCAGGAGAGGACTCTTTAAAGTAGAGACACTACATACTGATATACACCTGAACATCAGCAGGAGAGGACTCTTTAAAGTAGAGACACTACATACTGATATACACCTGAACATCAGCAGGAGAGGACTCTTTAAAGTAGAGACACTACATACTGATATACACCTGAACATCAGCAGGAGAGGACTCTTTAAAGTAGAGACACTACATACTGATATACACCTGAACATCAGCAGGAGAGGACTCTTTAAAGTAGAGACACTACATACTGATATACACCTGAACATCAGCAGGAGAGGACTCTTTAAAGTAGAGACACTACATACTGATATACACCTGAACATCAGCAGGAGAGGACTCTTTAAAGTAGAGACACTACATACTGATATACACCTGAACATCAGCAGGAGAGGACTCTTTAAAGTAGAGACACTACATACTGATATACACCTGAACATCAGCAGGAGAGGACTCTTTAAAGTAGAGACACTACATACTGATATACACCTGAACATCAGCAGGAGAGGACTCTTTAAAGTTGAGACACTACATACTGATATACACCTGAACATCAGCAGGAGAGGACTCTTTAAGTAGAGACACTACATACTGATATACACCTGAACATCAGCAGGAGAGGACTCTTTAAAGTAGAGACACTACATACTGATATACACCTGAACATCAGCAGGAGAGGACTCTTTAAAGTAGAGACACTACATACTGATATACACCTGAACATCAGCAGGAGAGGACTCTTTAAAGTAGAGACACTACATACTGATATACACCTGAACATCAGCAGGAGAGGACTCTTTAAAGTAGAGGACACTACATACTGATATACACCTGAACATCAGCAGGAGAGGACTCTTTAAAGTAGAGACACTACATACTGATATACACCCTGAACATTAGCAGGAGAGGACTCTTTAAAGTAGAGGACACTACATACTGATATACACCTGAACATCAGCAGGAGAGGACTCTTTAAAGTTGAGACACTACATACTGATATACACCTGAACATCAGCAGGAGAGGACTCTTTAAAGTAGAGACACTACATACTGATATACACCTGAACATCAGCAGGAGAGGACTCTTTAAAGTAGAGACACTACATACTGATATACACCTGAACATCAGCAGGAGAGGACTCTTTAAAGTAGAGACACTACATACTGATATACACCTGAACATCAGCAGGAGAGGACTCTTTAAAGTAGAGACACTACATACTGATATGATCCTAAATGTAGCATAAAAGAGCCTTAGTGAGATTTAGAATCATCAGTAATATGAGTAAAGATGCCTATATTCCTCCTTAAACTAAAACATTACGCAGCCCTTCCCCCATCCATCTTTTCCTCGACAATCTCTTATAACATCTCTTCATCACTTCTGACAGATCACAGTGACTCCCGCCCCGAGCGCCGAGGGTCTTGGTGTGACTTTTATGTCGACCACGTGTCATGTGAAGCCCGCAGATATATACTCTACAGCTGCAACATGTAATAAATGAGAGCTTAGTCCCTTTTCACCACTCCGTATCAGAACTACTGAAAAAGAAATGAGCAAAACAAATTAATTAAACTGCTCTTTCTGATAATGTCAAGTATCAATGAGATGTTTAGGGCAAGTGGTCAAATGTTACTGCATTTTTGCCTCCATTTCATCCATTTATGCAATTGTTTTGTACACATTCGTGCACACGAGCAAAGCCATATCAGTTAAAAATGATAGGAGCTGTTTTTTTTGGTTGGTTTATTGTTGATTTGGGGTTTGTAAGTTTGGAATTATAGTTTTAATAATAGGCTGGTTACTGAACAATGTACACATTTAAAAATAGCACTGCACAAAAACAAATGAAGTTGGAAAATGTTGATTTGTTGCGTTTAAAAGACACAGTTGAAGCTTTGCTTTAATACAAACTTAAATATTTTCTATAACTTTAGGAAGAATGAACAGTCGAAGGTCTTTTTTACCAAGAATTTGGGTTGAAATATCAGCGTAGCATCCAACACAATTGCCACATCTGAAACCCATTTCCAAAAATGTCAGAATTACCTTAATATCTTAGGTTATAATACTCATATTGAATAGTAAATAAGCTTCTCTGACCCTTGAATTCCTCATGTCTTGTTGCTTGTTATAATCGTGACAGAATTTTCTCAACTCATTTATTTGAACTAACTCATATTAGTAATGTCAAATACTGAATGCCAGGATCTCCTTGAATTATGTCGCAGCAAATAAGTACATAAAAAACAACATATTTGTTACTGTCTTTGCAGCCGTGGAGAAAGAAAGAGAGAAGAAATACCACCCCCATTTCCCTCTGAGCTCAAAGTGTCTTAGATAGCAGCCTCGCTTTGGAGAGTGGAGCAGGCCTGACATCTCCAGTGTTTCCCCGACAGATCAAGCCTTTCAAAACAGGACTCTAAGCGGACGCCTGCAGCCATCAGGGCCTTTCAGTCGGCTACTTCTCAACAAACAGCCGCTATCCACTGACGCCACACACAAAGAGAATCCCAGTCAGTTTAAGGGGAGCGGCATGCACATATTTACGCTAATGGGAACAGACAGCGGTTAGTCAGAGACAAAGTGAATCACAAAATATGGAGCATGGCTGTTTCACAAAATAAATACATTTGGGCTATGGATATCACGGCGCAGAACGGCTCAACAGCGAGCAGAGGAAGGGCCAGGAGGGAGTTGTAGTCCAAACATCAAACAGCTGATGATTTCTCTCTTCTTCTTCTCTCCTCTCCTCTGGATTAACTGTGGATTATCAGACGCTCTCTATTGTTAATTAAAAACCTGCCATCCTGGAGAGACTTCTGCTATTTTTAACTAACCCTCCTCTCCTCCCACTCGTCCTCCTCCTCCTCCCTGTCTCTACGCTGACATCAGGAGTTACATTTGTTAAATATAACTCACACAATCAGTCTTTATGGCTTCTTTATCAAATCGTTTACACACAAAAGAGACTAGGAATACGGATGAGAAAGAGAACATGTGGCAAAATGAATTCATTAAATGGGTTGAATTGGAAAAAATGAAGGTGGAGTTAGCTTGCCAATGAACCTAGATTTAACCACCATCAGCTGATTGTACCGTTCCTCTTCGCCATCTCTCCCGCCCTCGCCTTCTACTTTCCCATCACCTTCCTCACCCCTCTCCCTCATCTTCAACAAGAAATGTGAGGTTCGACAAGCGCAACTACCGGAGGGTGAGCTGACAATAAAGAGTGCCGGAAAAGAGCACTCATGCCGGGCCATTGAGATGGGCTGGTTGGTGCTTAATGGTACCGAGACACTTAGGACTCAGTGAGGAGTCCAGGCAGCCAAATGGGGCCAAACTGGCAGCCATGGACGGACACGGAAGATTGGTATGAATTCTTCTCGTCACATGTACACAGCGAGATGTAGTCTCTGCATTTTACCCATCGTAGTATGAAGAGAAAGTGGGCAGCTATTATATAGACAACGCCGGGTTCTGGCCTCCAAGGACAACTCAGTAGTTTCCAGGAAGCAAAATGACACCTTTCAAAATTCCTCTCCGTACTTGATCCATTCTTGGACTTAAACTTGTTGGTTTCGACCCTCCAGTTTCAAAGCCAAGTCCCTATAGACGGGGTTAACCCCAGTGTAGGTGTCTATATGCTTGTGTGTGTCCTAGTTTCTATGCGAGTGTGGGTAGCACACATGTGAGTCGGCATTTGATTACACTCTTGTAACAAACGTAATAATAAGACTTTGATTTCAGGCCTGATGAAGGTGATATTCAGCAGCTGCTATATGTAAATGATACGTTATTGGGAGTGTGTGTGTTCACTTTGATATTGGCATATCTGAGGCTGAGAGGAAGAAGGTGGGAGCGAGAGATGAGGGGAGATGAGGGGAGACAGGTGAGCGGGGGAGATGAGGGGAGACAGGTGAGCGGGAGAAAGGGGAGGGAGCAGGGGGAGATGAGGGGAGACAGGTGCAGCGGGGGAGATGAGGGGAGACAGGTGAGCGGGGGAGATGAGGGGAGACAGGTGAGCGGGGGCGATGAGGGGAGACAGGTGAGCGGGGGCGATGAGGGGAGACAGGTGAGCGGGGGCGATGAGGGGAGACAGGTGAGCGGGGGAGATGAGGGGAGACAGGTGAGCGGGGAGATGAGGGGAGACAGGTGAGCGGGGGCGATGAGGGGAGACAGGTGAGCGGGGGCGATGAGGGGAGACAGGTGAGCGGGGGCGATGAGGGGAGACAGGTGAGCGGGGGAGATGAGGGGAGACAGGTGAGCGGGGGAGATGAGGGGAGACAGGTGAGCGGGGGCGATGAGGGGAGACAGGTGAGCGGGGGAGATGAGGGGAGATGAGGGGAGATGAGGGGAGACAGGTGAGCGGGGGAGACAGGTGAGCGGGGGAGATGAGGGGAGACAGGTGAGCGGGGGAGATGAGGGGAGACAGGTGAGCGGGGGCGATGAGGGGAGACAGGTGAGCGGGGGAGATGAGGGAGACAGGGAGCGGGGAGATGAGGGGAGACAGGTGAGCGGGGAGATGAGGGGAGACAGGTGAGCGGGGGAGATGAGGGGAGACAGGTGAGCGGGGGAGACAGGTGAGCCGGGGAGAGGACGGGAGACAGGTAAGAGGGGGGGTAGGAGGGGAGACAATCTGCCCGCTTCACCCGTAAAGCTCCAGCAGGGATTCCACCCCGACCATTTTCAGCCCACTACGGAGCCGCTAACAGCAGGGAGCCACCGGCAGACTGCCTGGAATCTGCAGGGCGTGGAGGGGTGGGTGTGGGTGTGGGGGGGGGGTAGTAGTGGTGGTGGTAGTAGTAGTAGTAGCCAACACTCCACACAGGTGTACACACATGCAAACATATAATCACTCAATCACAGAGGCGAACACAAACAAACCCAAGTATGTCCTCACAGCAGGACGCGGAGGACTGTGGTTTCCGGCAGCTAACATGTTAATGCATCATTGTTTGTGTGTGGAGGGGCGTGTTGTTGTTCTTAAACCATTTAAGGTCAACACCCAGGTTGTGGTCTAATATTGTCTTTTGCTAAGGAAGGTTACTAATGGATATAATTGACCCAGAAGTATTTAAGTGGCAGCCATGATAATATGAAAGGTGGATCATGGGAAAGGAGCTTCAAGGCTTCCTTTGTTATCTCCTTGGGTACACTGGACCATCCTTATCCAAACGAAAGGAGGTAATGCTGTCCCACAATTCCTTGCGGCTGTAACTTTTCAAATTATTCATCATTTGGTCGTTGCCAGAAGAACAACCAATCATGACCAACAAATGTGGATCATGTTAGTAGTTGCCTAGTACTTGTTGTACTAGTTTTTGTTTCCCACTGCAGACTCAGAAGATCATTTGATCACATTGATTACATAATTATTACTTTGCCCAGTCAGGATTTTTTAGCACTTTCCCTAACCCCATGACATTTCAAACAGAGGATTTTTTTGTGACAATTCAACCAAATCCCTTTCTATTTGCATCCTTCATTGTGCACGAGCCATCCTAAAGATCAGGGTACTGCAACATGTGGTTAACCTCCAGAGTTGTGCAGAGGCAGCAGGTGGAGGTTGGCTTCAGATCTCACAACACCTGCCCTGTCCACCTCAACACTCCCCAGCAGGACGGGAGCATTTGGATCACACCTTCACAGTGCCTCGCTCTGTTCCGGCTCAACACGCCACGGTTAAGCACAGTTTAGGTGCAGTCTAAAAATGACTCGGCATCATTTAGCCTAGCATGGTGTCTTACTGCAATGCAATGATAAGGCCAGCTCAGGCTGCGTCACACAACACCAGAAAGACATGTATAAGCATGAAGAAAATAGGCTGTAAAAAGATGTTTAATAATTGCGGTGAGTTCTATTTTTTCACGCCCGTGGTTTGTAAATGTCATCTATCAAAGTACAATATTATATAAGTGGAGATGAGATTTCCCAATGTGTCACTCCAACATACATTTGTTTTGCACAGGAATAAACAAGAAAATACTTAAAAACCAGATATGTTTTTAACAGTCAGAGCCGTTCTACTTGTATATTATAATTATAAATAACTTGAGAAAGTTGTGCATTTGAGGCTACACAGAGAAGCTATTAAAAATGCATGATAAATAGCCTCTAATGGGGTTCTATCTAACAGAAAAATCAGCCTTGTGCTGATCAATTAGCTTAATGGATACATTAGCTTATATATTTTAATTGTCAATTAAAAACAAGAACTCAAATGATGCATTGCTTTCCGTAACGGCCTTTTAATGAGGTTAGATATTCATTTGCCTTTGATTCGTCAGCTGCTTACAGTGCCAGTGTGCAGATTCAACAGTTGTAACGACTTAAGAAAAATGTTGGCACCAATGAGAGCTTCTTACTACAAGTTATGTAAATGTCATAATGGCAGAGGTCTTGTAATAGAATGGCCCCAGATGGGATTTAAGTGAAGTAAATACATCTACAAATCTAGGGTTTGCTAATGATGGTATGTTGTCTGCATGGTTTGTAGTAAGTATATGATGTGTACATCTGAAGCTGTCATGGACTAAATAAAGGATAGGCGATTAACACACATACAATTAGTTGACTAATCGATTAGTTCAATTTACTCAACAGATCTGTAAAACACTTTCTACCAAAAGAATAATGGAAAAGCATCACTTCTGGGATCTCAAGTTTCCTGGAAATATATAATTCTGCATAAAAGTCTGGTATCCGACAAACTATAAAGTGCTGCACACAGCTGGGACCGGAGTGCTTGTTGACATCTGGGGATTATAACATTGACCCACTGTCACTCACTGAAAACTCACTTTAAACGGACATTGTATTGGGCTGTTTAACAATGTGCTGGCATGATTCCTCACGATATCATTGCAGATCTGCTATGAGCTAGCTAACCTATGTCATTTCATACTGATCTTCCAATTATGAAACAGACTAACTCTGCCAACAGTGACATTTGGACAACTTGATAATCACTGAACAACACCAAGCGTTCTGGTCTAAGATGTGTGCATCGTTTAGTAAACGCTGCGCATGTGTTGTCAAGTTGGTGAAGATGTTTTTTTATTTGCATGTGTTTTGGGACATTCATGTTTTTGCATCATTAAAGGTGGGGTAGGTAAGTTTGAGAAACCGGCTCGAGATACACTTTTTGTTATATTCCATGGAATGCTCTTAACATCCCGATAGCAATGAATATCTGAAGTGCTTTGACAAAAAATCCATAAAAAAATATCATCAGTGGAAGCCGTAGTACTGTAAAAAGCACGACCAATCATTTGAGCCGGCCCGGCTAAAATAACTGGATGGCCTACCTGCCTGTCAGCCTTCCATCTGTGCACAAACTTATCTCGTGCCCTCATTGTTCATGTGCGCGTTCGTGTGTGTTGGAGGAGGGGCTCTGTAAGGAAGGGGCAGATGTTTTCCGGCTGTGTATTTTCAAATTCTAGCGCACTCGAGCTGGTTTCTCCAAAATTACCTACCCCACCTTTAAGTGTTTTGGGACCCCTGGTCAGCCACCGTAAAAAATCCCTTAAAAAATCAACGAATTGACCATACAGTACTAAGACCAATTAATAAAACTAAGACGATTAGTTAGTAACCGTCGAGGGGGCAGCTCTAGTTTTTACATATTGTATAAGTTCAGGTACCACTTTACTGTAGCACTGCATTGCTTTATCACACAGTGCCAAGGAATATTACAAACACACTTATCACATGTGAGTGGGGAGTGGGGAGTGGGGAGTGGGGAGGAGGAGGAGGGGACTAATTTGGAGCCACTTCCACTATTTTGGTGTTTTGTACAATCAGACATCAATTGTATAGGGAGGTGGGCATGCTTTCAGTGGTAACATCACTGCTATTTCTAGTAAGTAGCTCTGCGCTGAGTTTGCGGGGCTTTATGAGTGACTAAGCCATTATTTGTTTCCTGAGGAGCAGCAGGTTGCTCAATGTGTGAGATGAGAAAATGAGAGTACTTCGAAGCTAGTGTCCTGCCTGCTGGCATTGTAATTCCACCTTCTCTATTTCCCCCTTCTGTGCACACAAACAAGTGAAAATCCACACGACATACCTATATGCAAAATTACATATAGGTACATAAATAAACTGAATGGAAGTATGCGAGGCTACACAGCAGCACTCAAGTTTAACATATTCACTGTGAGGCGAGCGCCGAGGTACACAATAATAAGCTGTAAGGTGCACATAGAAAGAGACTCCAGTTGCATATTGCCTGTCATTATTTTCCACCTTTTTTGTTGTATTATGTGACTAAGAGCCCTGTACCGCAGACATGAAAGCATCTTCATCTCCTGCTATCATCAGCCAAGGCTCAAACAACACTATAGACTCTTTGATGTGGAGTGGGAGCTAGCGAATGAAACACATAGAAGCCTCTTTTTCACTCTGCGCCTTCCTATTGTTCCTGCTACTACTCTCTAAAGTCTAGCTGTTCATCTTAAAGTTAATTTGAACCGCTGACAATACAGTTAATATAATGTTTTACTTCTGTTGGCGCAACTGCCAACATGTGAAATTATTTGTCAAATTATTCACATCTTTGTCTTGTGTTCCTGTGAGAATATAATTCCATAACAAAAGAACGTTGTGTAAGACATGCAGCCCAATAAATAGTAAAAGATCTGCATTAATTTCGAAGCAATCTAACAAAACAAAATGTGATTTAGTTGTGACCTAGACAGGCTGTCTTTCAGGACTCAGGGCAGAACAGAAGCTTCAGAAGGAGGGGGAGTTGCAGCTTTCAGGGATCATCAGAGCTTTGAGCCGCTGACGCTAACACACCTTGAGAGGACCAGTCTCTTCTCCTCTCAAAGAAGCAAATCGGTTCGGTCAGTCTTGGATTTAGCGACATTTTAAGATGCGGCTGAGGGACAAAAACATTTCAATTTGTCAAAATAAATGTGTCACAGTCACTGTTTCCATCCTCTGAAGCTCTGCCCCTTGCTGCCACAGCAACTTTAAGGTAGGGCTATTTTTGATCAGCCAACATTTGAAAGGGTGCCCTGTCACCAACTTCATGTCAGAATACACTTCACTTACCTTGAAGAGGGTCAACTCCATAAGACATGGAGAGTTAGCAAAACAAAGATGAACAGAAAGGGAACAAAAGACTACAGTGCCTCACATACCGGCAGTACAGTGAAGGCATATCATGTGGCATGTATTGAGACCGCTTAAATAACGAAATTCATAAACAGAGCCGCGTCCCCCGCACATGCATCTCCTGTAGATCCCGCTCCCACTCACTCATTCAACACATCTTTCCCTCCTGGGTTGCCAAGGTAGCAGCCACTGTTGCAGTGAGGAGGCTCCCACTCTCCGTTCCCAAGGCCCTGCTTCCACCAACACACACACACACACACAGACACACACACAGACACACACACACACACACACACACACACAGACACACACTTGCCCACGTAGAAGCTCGGGGACAAACACAGGAGATCCGCCCCCTCGTGGTGGCTCCCTGCAGCCGGCAGTGTGTGGGCAGGTTGGCCGAGAGAGAGAAGGAGAGCTGACAGACGGAGAACCCGCTAAGTCTTGGATAACCCCGTTACGTCACGATGGCGGAGACACATCTGTATCTGTTTGGACTCCCTCTGAGAGTGAGCTGTCCAATAAGCCCTCAGCCGTCCACATGCTGGGGACAGAGGGACTGACTGGGGTTGCAGTCCAAAAGTATTATTTGCGAAGAAAGATTTCCAATCGAGTTAGATTAACCCAAAAATACTTAAGAGGTGGCCATGATAAGAGCCGTTCAAATTCTATAGATGATATACAAGGAGCTTCCTGTGTCTACTTTAGCATTACATACAAATATCCATCCATTACCAAAGAAAATATATAATGCCGAACCACAATGACGCACAAATTGTCCGTTCACTGAAACAACCGATCTTGCCCTCCAAATGCGTTTCCTACGGTGCTTATTAAGCATTTTCCATCTTCTGCCATATCTTGCTTAAGTGCTTATATGTTTTGAACTTTCAAAAAACGTTAAACCAAAAGGCTAACTATATAGAAGTTTATGAAGCCTGCATGAAACAACTTGATGAGAAGGCACTAGGAAGAGTATCTAGATGTGCTTTTAGTAGTCAGTGTGCAACAAAAATGAGTGGTTTTACTATCAATTACGTCCGTTGCGTCATCACTATATCGCTCGTGCAGTCATTCTCTTTTCCCAAGTCCTGATGACATCTTCTCAACATCTTTCCTAAACTCAGTCACCTTTTTCACGGAAGTGCTTAGAGAAAGACGTAAGACCTGATGTAGGAGCCAAAATGCTACCTAGCCTGAGTTTATTATTTGTATTATTATTATTTGTTTGAGCACTTCCGGTAATTGCCACATGGGTGTGGTTTGTGTGTTTCATGTGGAGTGCGGATGACAGAGGGTGAGCTTGTGCTGCCATTTTTTCTGTTGACCGTTTTTGTCCCTATAGTTATTGTGTTTTTGTTTATTAAATATCGTCAAACCATCTTACTTCAGTATGGACTTTCTTATAGCCTATAGCCAAGCTTAGCATCTCGGCGACTCAAGCTAAACTGGAAATTGAGCCGCCACACCTGATTAATTTTATTTGTACATTTCCAACCTAGTTTGGCTCTCTCATGCCCAGGTAAGGGTCGCTCATGGTGGAGGGTCGGAGGGCGAGGAAACGGCCCGAGGCTCAGTCAGTCTCTGGATCTGACGCTGACACAGGGGACAGAAACAACCTCTGTGTTCCCTGTAAAGGGCGCTCAGAATGAGAGGGGACAGAGGCTGAAGGTGGGGTCGCAGGAGGAGCAGTTCAGCTCTCCTGGTGTCCCAAACAGAGGGAGGAAGATGAAGGTGGGGGAGCTAAGAGGAGAGAGAGAGAGAGAGGACATTCTCGGGACTCTGAAACTTTAATGTGTGTCTGTCTGCTTGTGTCTGCACTTCTAAACCTGGCAGCTATCTTAATACCTGGCTTTGGAGATGTCAAATCCTTTTTCCATCTGTTCCCCTGTCAGCTTTGTTCACGCTATCTCCAGCCTTCAGCCCATCTCAGGTTCAGATGAATGTGAGCCGTATGTCAGATATAAACACAGCACCAGATTTCCCTCGGCAGGATTTCAGCAAAGAAGAAGTGAGTAATGGTTTGTCACCATACAGAAAAACATTTTGTGTGTGTTGTTTAGGCGTTTTGGAAGGTGTGCGTCGGTCTCACAGGACAAACGCACGAGGTTTTGTTCCCATCACTCTATAGAGAAGATGTGAAAACTCGGCTTGCATTTCTGAAGTACAAAGAGAACCGCTTTGTTCCTGAGCGCGTTGTCGATGTATATTTCAGAAGCAACAAAGAGATGTGGTTAAACTGAGGTGTGCTGAGGTTCTGTTCCCTGTTAGACTCACTGTCTTTATGCAGGAGCTAAACTCCACCCGGCCATCCTTACAGATCAGGGAGAGACTTGTTGTACAAACTATATGTTGATTTATATATTTTTTTTAATGTACAAAATGTATTTTAATGCCGTTATTGTAAATATGCATTTTTTCTTTTTTTGTTATTATTTAAAGGTCACCTATCATGCTATTTTTAGGCAATAGCATAGGTCTCAGATATATAAAAATATATAAAAAACATGTCTATGAAGTGTTTTGCTCAAAATACCAAACAGATCACCCATTCTAGCCATGCCTCATATCCCTCTATTTCACTTCCTGTTTCAAAAGTGCTGATTTGGGGTATAAAGCTTTAACAAAAAAATGGGCTGAGCTCATGCGGGACCCGGCAGCTACTGTCTAAACTAAATACTGCCGTGATGAAACGCCATATCATGGATTATCAAGGATTATTTCTGAAACAGTATGGAGCTCAAAGGCTTTCTCTCTTGCCGGTTATACCACAAGGTGAGTTCCTTTTTATTTCCTGCTTCTTCACACACATGCTCTCCAGTACAGGTTAGCTCTGAGTGTTAGCGATGCTAATGTAAACACCGACCATATTACGTCCAAAACAGTCGGGCATTGTTTCTGATAGCAACGTTTCTGATAGTGCCGTGGGTCCACATTTCAGATATTACGTCATATCGGACGCAAATCCGATCAGCTCCGTTGTTCCCCCGTTTTTAGAGATTTGGGTACGGAGGAAAAGAGAGAGGGTTTTATTTTCTGACGCTGCGTGAGTTCCCCGACGCACCGGGGACACATAGTTATGTATAAAAGACATCAAAAAGTGCATTTTGCATGATAGGTCCCCTTTAAAATAATTGAAGTAGTTTTCATGCTTTTATTTTGAAGGCAGCTTTGCACACTGGTGATTATGTATATATTGGAGACAGGTGGTGGTGCACCACTATAAGCATATTATACCAGGAAAGGCTGCAGGAATGAATGTAAAACCTTTGTTCTTCGTTAGTTTGCTATTGGAATAAAATGCACAAAAAAAACCCATCTTGCCTGGACTTCGGATTTGTCCCTGCGCAGTTTTATTTTGAGTTAATTTTCAGTTTTATTTGTTATTGTTTGTTTGTGTTTTTTGTAATTCTTTTTTCTCTTTGTACATACAATCAGTACAGACCATTGTCTCATTTGTATGCATATATTTTGCTTTCCACTTCTAAATGACAAACATTGCTTTTTCAGAATTTTCTGTTTTATTACTTTACTTTACGTAATGTGTATTCTGCGTTTGTGTGGGCACTTGATGTTCCATAACTGAAATGTAAAAAAAAAAGTAATGTGAGTTTGCTGCCGGGACCACAGTGCGTGCAAAGGAAGGCGATGTTGTCCTGCACCTTCAGTATATAAATGCGCTGTACCTGTCCTTATGTAAGCTTTGGGTTGGCAGCAGGTATTCACATTGAAGCGTCTGTCTGTCAGAGCGGCTCCTCCACAGCTGACATCACAGTCCATCTATTTTTCATAGCCAACATCTGCTTGGCTTGCTACATTGTCACTATGATTTGCATCAGTTCCCCAGATTCCATGTATAAAACCCACACATGGAGGCTGACTGGAGTCGTGTGCAAAGGCTTCAGTCGGGGATTACTCTGCAGGGTTTGATGTAGAGATGAGATAATTTTATCTGCATACAAACAGACAAAAATAAATTAAAAGTTAGCTGCTGAAAGTTGGCAACGAGAAAAACTGCTAGTACGAACCCAGCAGCCGTTTAAACATGGTGATTTGTTTACGCAACAATCAAATAATAATAATATCCTTCTGTAATTATTAGCACGACGTGAGCATCTAAAAAGTGTTTTGTCAATGAAAATATGGAATCAATTCTGTCAGCATGAAAAGCAATTTCCTTTCCCCTCGGTGTCGTTATGAAAACAAATGCATTCATTTCTCCAGCAGAAAGGCAGCTGATGCAAAACATTATCCCCAAAAAATGACTTACTGACGAGGTGTGTGTGTGTGTGTGTGTGTGTGTGTGTGTGTGTGTGTGTGTGTGTGTGTGTGTGTGTGTGTGTGTGTGTGTGTGTGTGTGTGTGTGTGTGTGTGTGTGTGTGTGTGTGTGTGTGTGTGTGTGTGTGTGTGTGTGTGTGTGTGTGTGTGTGTGTGTGTGTGTGGGGCATGTATAGAAGTGCTGATTTAATATTTCCAGGTCTACATGGATTTTTCCAATCTCGCAATAATAGAAAACATGTTTTTTTGCCACTTATGTCTCGGTAAGGAGTGGTTGCTTCCACTGTTGCTCAAGATGAGCTTTCAGACGGTCCATTTGCTGCTTACATTTAGCTTTTTTGTTCCTTTTTTAAAGAAAGAAAGAAAGAAAGAAAAGGATGAAGAGAGTGTTTTAAGTGGAACCATCTTTTGTGCAAAGCAACTCGAAGCCTTCATGCCCTTGACATCGAGCATTTGCACATGTCGCGTTCTCTCTGCCTGTTATACTGCAGGAGCCCAAATGTAAAAGATACTAAAGTATACAGAAAAAAAGGAAGCATTTCAGATAACTTCTCCAGAGGAGGCAGGAATGACATGTGGAGGATTGTGTGTGTGTGTGTGTGTGTGTGTGAGCTGCAGCTAGGTGCGTGTTAGCTAGCCCTAAATAAAAGATGAACCTGCATGTCCCAGCCCTGTTATGAGAGCATCAGGCAGAGGATGTGGGTGTGGGGGGGGTGGTGGGTTGTGTAAAGAGGCATAAAGGTAGGCGAGCGATGTGTGGAGCAAGACACCAAGAGGTGGCTTTTTTTAAAGGTCACCTAATATGCAAAATCCACTTGTTCATGTCTCTTCTACATCAACATGTGTCCCCTCTTCTTCATGTCTCTTCTACATCAACATGTGTCCCCTCTTCTTCATGTCTCTTCTACATCAACATGTGTCCCCTCTTCTTCATGTCTCTTCTACATCAACATGTGTCCCCTCTTCTTCATGTCTCCTCTACATCAACATGTGTCCCCTCTTCTTCATGTCTCTTCTACATCAACATGTGTCCCCTCTTCTTCATGTCTCCTCTACATCAACATGTGTCCCCTCTTCTTCATGTCTCTTCTACATCAACATGTGTCCCCTCTGTGGAAAGAGACTCTGAAAGTTTCAGGAACAAAGATTCTCTCTCTTTTTGTCCTGATCCATTTCTATAAAAACCGGTCTGAAAATGAGCTCATCAGATTTTGGCCACTTTATGATGTCATAACGATGTTTTGTCTTGTGTAACCGTTAACCAATCACCAACCAAGGTAACCCCCCCCCCCCCCCTTATCACCTGAATCTCCTCCTAGAGCACCATTGTGTTCTTTTTAACCAAATCTCTCTCAGAGGGGCGTGGGGAGGGGCTCCTTATTTTCATCTAAAGTAACAGACAGAGAATCAGCACTTTGGAAACAGGGCTGAAACAGAGGGGATTATGGGATGCTGCAATGATCTAGTTGGTGTTTCAGCCAATCAGAGACAGGTTCTGGATATATCTGAGACCTATAATATATTGATGAAAAAGAGTGTAATAGGGGACCTTTAAGTCGGTCAGGGTGACAGACGCCTGCTCTCACCTGTCCGTCACTCTGTATGTCCCGCCCCTCATGTGTTCACAGCTCATCAGAAAACACTCACAGGTCTGGCAGGTTGCAAACACTGATACTGTGCGATGTGAGCAAATACCAACTATGTGCAATATGTGCAATATATATATATGCCGTTAATAACTGCAATATATACCTGGCTGCTATATCTTCAGAACTGTTACAAGATGTGTATTTTGTAAATTGTGTAATTTGTAATGTTTTGTTATGCATGCTTCTTAGGTAACATTAAGCTGTCTTTGGCTCTTTTCTGCTGTAGCAATGCAAATGTCCCGTCTGTGGGACTAATACAGGTATTCTGATCTGATTCTGATGACTGACCGGGTGTATCTGACTGTGTTTAAAACAGTAATGCTATCACAAACAGTACGATATCATGTGAAATGTATGTTTGATTCAGTGAACGCGGTGGCAGAATACTTCAAAACTAGGCAAGATTAAATATTGAAACTCTTATCCAAGTATCTATATTTAAGGTTTTCAGAAAGTTAATTTATTTAACATTTTAAACTTTGTCTCTTACTCTTCACACTGCATAATACAGTAGGAATGCCTTCATATTTTCATCAATATTAATAATGTCTCGCTACAGACTAAACTAACTATCCTCGAGACATACTGAAGATTCCAGCTGAACAAAAAAAAATACTCTTTCATTCCTCAATCTCGCCTCTCTCAGATATAAACGTGTAACTATTGAAGCAAAAGTGAATCTTTATGACATCAGAATATTTATGAAAGACAGAATAGCTGCAAAAGATAATAATTTTTCAGTCAACTATCAACATTCTTTGCTAACTATTTAAAAATCAATAAATTGGTTTGAGTAATTATTTAAATTCGAAATTGTCTGTTTCAAAATGCTTCTTCAATGGGAATATGGTATAGTTGCTTTGCTCTTCTTTGACATAGCTAAGGTATCTAGCTATATCATATAACCTACATATCATTCATTTAAATTGTTGACATGACAAGACGTTTAATGACCTCATCTTAGACTTTGGAAAACACTAATTTATGTTTACTTTTACGTTAACTAATTGATAATGTTTTGGGCAACCGGTGCATTTAGTTAAGTGACAGTGTAGATCAGGGGTGTCAAACTCAATTTCATCACGGGCCACATTCGCATCATGGTTGCACTCAAAGGGCCGGTTGTAACTTTAAGACTATATAAAAATACATATATAAATATTTAATAAATATAAAATAATGTGTTATATTACATTATTGGCTCTGCATTGGATTATTATCAGATAGGGTAATAACTTCATAATTAACTACGTCTGAAAGCTGAAGTCTAGGGCAAATAATTGCAAGTCTCTTCAGTGAGAATGTCACAAAATGATTTAAAAAGAAAAGCCACATTCTGAAAAAAAATTCCCAAAAAGAAAAAAGTGACATTTTGAAAAAAAGAAAAGTCAAATTCTGAGAAAAAAGTCAAATTTGAGATGCATTGTGGGACATGTAGTTTATGGGCAACGTGCCTCTGTAAAGTAGCATGTAACCGTATAATAAACATATCATATTTTTTGCAAGCTCTTGTGGGGCCGCATCAAATGAAGTCGCGGGCCGGATTTGGCCCCCGGGCCTTGAGTTTGACACCCCTGGTGTAGATGGAGGGAGACAGAGGTGACTACAAGCAGTACATTGTCAAAATGTACTGATATTTTATAGACCTAAAAACCTAATCAAGACAAAAATAAACTGATGAATCTACATGATACTAATCGATAGTTGCAGACTTGTATAAATGCCCCCAAAAAATGTCTTCTCTTTACCCAGCATGCCTCTCTTTACCCCTCCTGCTTCCTAACCTGGCTCTTAATGATTTGGATGACTGTTAGAGAGGATAAAAAGCCTCTTGGCGTTCCTCCACTAGAAGAGGGGCTCGTGCTTTGTTAGCCTAAAAGTTTGCACGGGAAAATTGCACCCATGGGAGAGCGGAGCAGGAATACACCACGGAGCAGACGGGGGTAGGGTAGGAGTTATTTTTAACTTTTTTGTTGCGTTGATGCTAAGTCATCAGAGAGTCCTTGTAGTGCAGAGCAGAGAAGAACCCTAAATGCTTTCAGAAGTGAGCGAACAAACATTTCTCTTGCTTTCCACATTCAGGTTTTTTAAACTCCCTCCAAATATCTGCTGCTTGAGGAGAGAGAACCTGCTGATGGTGATGATGATAGCATGTGGTATCTAAGTGTTATTTTTGTACATAGTGTCCTCCATTATCCCGGTGTATCAGACTCTCAGGCTCCATTTTGTGGCCCATTACTGAGGAAGAGGAAGATGGTTCTAGAGAGGAGTGCTTCAAAGAACAGAAGGCTGGGCAAGTGGCCATTTCTGCTTTAAAATCATCATCTCTGTTGGCCTTTTGGTTGTCCTTAATCTATTACAGGAATTTGGTGATGATGTTTTCGTGTTTATCCGTGCATGTGTGTGTGTGCGTGTGTGTGTGAGTGTGTGTTTTGCCTTGCCTGCTATCGGGGAAAGGCTCGGTGATCCACGCTGCCTGCCAGCCTGGTGCTCTTTAATGAGATTATCAGGAGAAGAGTGTCAGTAAGTAGTCTCTAAAATGAAAGCCATTATGGAGCATTATCACAGAGCCGCACCCCCCCCCCCCACCCCCTCCCCCGATCCATCTGCTGTATGGCCGCACACACACACACACACACACACACACACACACACACACACACACACACACACACACACACACACACACACACACACACACACACACACACACACACACACACACACACACACACACACACACACACACACACACACACACACACACACACACACACACACTCCGCCCAGATTACAGCCATGATTAGCGCCGCGAAGTGCTGCTTAATTTAAAACACCTCTGGAGAACATGTGGCGCTTTGCTGACTCACAGCGCTTGAACACACATGGCGATGATATGGATTACTTTACTGTAGAAGACAATACGTGGGCTGTGTGTTTGTGTACACTTGTGTGAAGTTTTAATGTCATATTTAATTCTAAGGATGTGTGTCTACATTCAATTAATCACACAGCGACGTGTTGTATCTACACCTTTTGATCTCTTGTCAAAAGACTCGTAAGCTGTCTGTTTCATCACTATAACTACTTTATTATTCTTACATATCTACCGTTATTTGACTATGAATGCAAATATGATAATCAAGATTGTGACAGGTGAAAAAAATAACTAAAAATTCAAGTTTGGCTTCCAGATAAAAGCGCTTAAAAATGTCGTGTCTCAGAAAGAGTGGGAATTTACATGAATGCATACAGTATAGCAACTGGAGGGGATTTGAGACTTTGCAGACCATTTACATGCACACAAACCTATACAACACAAATGCATAATAGGACTCATGTAACATATGAAATATCAACTATTCTAAAACATGTATTTGTTGAATATTATACTTCAGAAGCAGGATGTTGCAGTGAATTGTTAGACCTTAATGTGCCAGATCAGGCCAGTTAAAATAGTAGTATAGAAAGCAATCTGATCCATTTCCTCTGTCCTTAGGATGCCTTTGTTGACTTGCAAAGCATATTCATATTTTCTCATTTCTCTCTACTTGTGAGCGTCACAGTGAAGTCCTTTTGATTTTCATGTTGTTTTGTGAAACACATGATTCATTATAGGCTTAAAAAAAATCCTTTTAAAGTGTCTTCTACCTTTTCAAAACCTATTGGATGCACCTGAACTGATGTGAAAGCTAAGCAGATTATTTCCTTTAGTTCACGAGGAGTAGATATATTTAGATCAGGGGTGTCCAAACTACGGATCGGGGGCCAAATGCGGACCGTGGAACATTTTGAATCGGCCCTCAGCAAATTAAAAAAGTATAATGACTTAAGTATAATAAACTTCTGCTTGTCTTATATTGTACTTCTTAAATATATATGTTCAAATATATTACACAGTAGTATTCATGTTTTAATAAGCCCAATTTTCAAATGAATTCAGTCAATTAAAGTTGGAAACAGGTTCTAACAAATCTAAGTTGATAAGAAAAAAGCCCAATAACTTATTTTCATAACAACCTTGAAACAAACCCTTCATATTTCCTCTTATTATAATCAATCTGAGGCTTCTGTTTTAAGGAATGAGCTGCTAACGAAATAAATGAAACCCTCTGGAGAGCTGTGAGCTGTTTTTTGCTTACAGCATTTTCAAGTATCAAGAATAATTGACCTACATTGGATTGATTTTTCCAACTTCTAACTGAACTTATGAGGCGATATACCTCTAGTGAGTGGCCCAGCCCTTCGTATATTTTTCTGTATGTGGCCCTCGGTGAAAAAAGTTTGGACACCCCTGATTTAGACAAACACAAGCAGCAGTCTCTCCGCTGTGTACCTGTGATCTTGTCGCGGACCAGCTTGCAGGACTCGATCTCTCCGATGCTGCCGAACAGGCTGCGAAACTCCTCCTGGGTCATGTTCTGCGGCAGGTAGTTGACAATGAGGTTGGTCTTGCTGTCGTCGTTTGATTGGCCGGTCTGCATGGGCGAGGGGCAGCCGCGGCTGTTGGTGGTCGGCCCGTTGGACGTGTTGCCCCCCCCACTGGGGCCGTTTGTCACCGGAGCCTCCATGTTACTGATGATCTGAGGAGGAAACAGGGAGGGGGGGGGAACAGGAAGGGCAGGGAGGAAGAAGGGAAGAGATAGCACTCATTAGCAAAAGAAAGGCAAGTTTATTGATATAGCACCTTTCAACACAAGGCAATTCAAAGTGATTTACAAAAATGAAAGCCATTAAGAAACACATTATAAAATGGCATTTAAAAAGACTCATTTAAAAGCAAAGACAATAAAACATGAATGACAAAGGTACATGAATTAAAGTGAGATACACACATCTGAAATGTAAGTGTTTCATGCTAAACGAACCCCCCTTTGAAAAATTCTAATCTGACCCCATGGTACCTTTTTAGTTTTCGCCGAAACTATTCCTCTTTTTTAAATGCACATTAGTTAAGTTTAAGTTGTCTTTCTAGGACAAGGCAAAGGCAAATAAAGCACACTGAATATGTAGCAAGGCATGCAAGAATCTGAGTGATTTATGTTGCATTAATCAACAGTCTGGGTGAGAAAGGGGCTTTTAAAGGTCTAGTCCCAGACATTGTAAAGGTTTGAATACAATACAGTGCATTCATGTTTTTAAATTGCAATACAATATTTATTTATTCTACCTTACAGGGTTTCAAATGTAATAGCGTTATTATAGAACAATAGATTTTACAATAATTCTCTCAGTTTGGAATACATAGCGGTATACAAGTGCTCTGTCACAAGTAAAAGTCCTGCACTCAAAATGTTACTAATAAAAGTACAAAAGCATGAAAATATACTTAAAGTACCAAAAGTAAAAGTATTTTTTATGCTGTAGGCTCATTTCAGAATTGTATATATTTAATTACTGGATTATATTTATCAGGGTATAAGCAGGAATCCTGAAGTCAAATGTAATCCCTTTTAAGACCTTTTTTTAAGACCCTTTCCATACATTTTAAGACCTCATCGCCACTTTGAGTTTTAACCGGTTACCTTGGCGACACACTTTACCTCACATTGACTATATACAGTATTGATTGTCTTTCCTCCTTATCTTCCAACCATTTGGACGCAGACTTGCATTTCCCCATAACGATGTTGTTTAAAGGGGACCTATCATGCAAAATGCACTTTTGTACGTCTTTTATACATGAATATGTGTCCCCGGTGTTCCAGGGAACTCACCAAGTGTCAGAAAACACAACCCTCTCTATTTTCCTCCATACCCAAATCTCTAAAAAAGGGGCTGCAACGGATCTGATAAAAACTGATCCAGATTTGAACACTGTCCTGACGTCAGGACGGTGGCGCTACGGCTATTGGGCCAACTCCACCAATCAGGAGGAGACAGCCACGGCCATTGCCGTTCGAAAGCGCTGGAAACGCTGTAGTACATATGCCAGGCCTGTAGGTGGTGCTGTTGCTCACAGAATCAGCCCTTGCAAAAACAGAGCTAACATTTTTCAAATTGAGCGAAATGAGGCATGGCTAAAATGCATGATCTGTTTGGTATTTTGAAAAAAAAAAAGTATAAATATGCCTTATATAGGTATGGTCCTACACTATATTATTCAAATATAGCATGATAGGTCCACTTTAACAACCGGCGTAAACGGACCTTCGCGCGCTATCAAGCAGTGAGCGTGCGATGTCCTGTTCAGATGACGTCAAATCCAACGGGATGCCATAAATAAACTACACAGAATCACACTACACACCTACGCAATGATTACATTCAGGCAGACTGTAGAATACAACCTCTTTGGACCATTTATATACTTATTGAAAACAAGCTACAAAATGTAATACCTTGGAAAATGCAGTTTAATACTTTTTAAGACCCCTCGGACACCCTGATTTATACATATGCATTTTTAGGTTAATATTATACTATATTGTAAATTATATACATTTGTCAACCAACAATATTTAAAAAATGTTTCTGTTATTGTTGGCAGAGTTACAAATTGGTGAGAAATAGTGTTTTATAACAATATTGGATTTACAGGATTTTGCATTAGTGATTCAGTACCTGACTCAATAAAAACACGTACTTTGAATTGCTAAAAAGTAGTATTTGGGAATGACAATGTGTTCAGTCTTAATTTTGTGAGTAGTAGTTCTGTCACCACATGATCAAACATCTAATATCTAACACACACATATCTAAACACTAACATGAAATCACAAACTAAACATTAACACGATGTACACAGAACATGCCACATGTCTAAAACATTGATAGAAACGACAACCACTACACAGAGAGGATAAACATCTAAATATGTATGAAGACAGTAAGAGGCATGTCTAAATGTTCCTCTGAACGCAGCTGAGGATTGTGGGAGGGGCAACACACGACTGACTGCTGATTCTGATTCTGTGACAGAGACACGTGTGCGTTTTCTTATCAGGTTCTGCAGAGCAGCTCAGGATCAAAGTGTTCAGAAACACCAACTGTGAGCTGGGTGCGAGGAAACAGCAAAGGGGGAGTGAGAGTGAAAAGTCGGGGGGGAGGAGGAGGAGGAGGGAGGGTGCACTTTCCACCAGAGCACTCCGATACATATTTAATACAAATGCTTATTCTGAACTAGCCTTATTCTTGAACAAAAGCAGCGTGTGAGGGGGAATTATTCATACATTTGCATAGAAACATTTGTTTGATCGAATTAATGGCTTGTGTGATTGTGTGTGTGTTGAGCGGATTTACATTTTGTATAAATTGTGGGAAGATAAGACAAAAAGAGTGAGCCATTCTGTCATGATTCATGCTTAACTCGGGCAGCTAACTGTTAACCAAATAACTATTAAAGGGGCCCTATTGTGCTCATTTTCAGGTTCCTATTTGTACTGTGACATGTCTCCGTGCTTTAATGTTCAAAAAGCTCTTTATTGTTCTCATACTGCCTGTGCTGCAGCACCTCTTTTCACCCTCTGTCTGAAACCAGAGCCCAGTCTGCTCTGATTGGTTAGCCGGCCGTGATTTATAGAGGCGAAGTCCCGCCCATCTACTTCCGCCCCATGGGACCTTATTTCGGAAAAAGTATGTATTGAAGTCAATGGGGAGAGAAAACGTATCTTTCTATCCCGTTTGAATTGTGCCATGAATTACACGTATGATGTTTGTCAATCTTAATTAATAATTTCCGTGTCAAAAAAGTCACAGTTTGTCGTAAAACTGTTGAAATATAAGACTATGAAAAATACGCAACTAGAAAGACTACAAATCCCAGAATCCCGGTCCCGCATGCTGGCTCTTACGAACCGACTAACTCTCCTTGTGTGTATGTACAGCTCTCAACATGCCCAGACTTGGAGTGATTTTCACCTCTTTTAATACTTTCCGCCTCATTCTGAAAGAAAGAAGTGAAATGTTCCAACGTGACGGCCGTCTTGGTGTGTGGTGCGAGACGGGAGATGTAGTTCATTGAGAGGTTTCACACAAAAAAAGTGTTACTTCACAGTTTTACGACACATTTTAATTTTTTTGACTTGCAAAATGATCTTTTAAATTGACAAACATCATATGTGTAATTCGTGGCACAATTCAAACGGGATCGAAAGATAATCTTTCTCTCTCCATTGACTTCAATACATACTTTTTCCAAAATAAGGCCCCATGGAGGTCCCCCCGGAAAGGGAGGGACTTCGCCTCTCTATGGAGATGTCCCGCCCCTTAGCCTATCAATGTGTTGGAGCGCTAGCCAATAGAAGGGTGAGTCTTACATAGTGATGTTACTATGTTCCAGAAGTAAACAAAGGAATCTAATTAGCCTTTACAGACCATTTACATGCACACAATAACACACTACAGGAGAGGGGAAAGCCCCCAAAGCATAATAGGGCCTCTTTAACTCTGTGTATCATCTTAGTTATTATCTTTCTTATTCTGTCCCAGTGTCCCTTTTCACTGTCAATATATTCTGTGCTCCCAGTATGTCAATGCCTAAAAAAAGCCCCGTCCATTTAAACACAAACATACATAATGCTACACATTCCCTGTGACCAACTGTTCTGAAACCCAAATAAAGATTGAAGTAATAATGAATCCAATTCAATGAAACAGTAAAGTCATAACTAAAATCTCTCCCTTCCCCCTGTTCAACCATTCAGCGCTCGGTCTATATTTATCCGTTCTTCAGAACACGCACACAGAGCTGGAAGCAGGGCTGGTTTTAGCAGAAACAGAACACGTAGTTTGCTCTATTTCTGGATGATCAAAAGGCTGGACCTGTGTTCTAATAATATATCTCAAAGCGTAATTTAAAAAAATTGTCCAGAAATAGTTTTCAAAAACCATTTGAGACATTTACACGGCATGTTTTTCTTGGCTTTAATCATTTTACTTGTATCAATTCTGCGTGTAGTGAGCAGGGATGATGGTAAATCAATAACAGGCATGCAAATAACTCTTTAGTTACCAAACAAATACAATATAATTATTCTCAATATCAATTTCCTATGTTCAATAGAATAAGAATGTCACCAATTACAGTAAACAGTATGTCATTAATTGCAATGAAAATATCAAGATTTCTCAGAAAGCCTGTAGTCTTTATTACTCTAACTGTAAATACCTGTACCAATAGCAATGTTATAACAATTGCATAAAGGGGCTCAAAACATCCATTTATCTCTGGTTCTAGGAAGACCTTTAAAAAAAGGCTATATTTCTCTATTGTTCATCTCTCCCTCCATCTCGTCGCCGCAAAAAATGTCAGTCTTTAATCTGCTTCACACACACACACACACACACACACACACACACACACACACACACACACAACACACACACACACACACACACACACACACACACACACACACACACACACACACACACACACACACACACACACACACACACACACACACACACACACACACACACACACACACACACACACACACACACACACACACACACGCTTGCATACGCGCAGAGAGAACAATGGGTCCAAGCCCACAGCAGAAAACAAACCGACAGGGAGATGTCTAAAAGCTCTCAAGATGAGAGCTGCATGCAAATTGTTCTTTTGACAGTATCCCTTCCTCCTCACTCACCACTCCACCACAACAGAGACACAGAGACCGACCGAGGAAGACAGACACACAGAGAGAGAGCTAGCAGAGAATAGTATCTAGCCATAACAGAGTTGATTGGAGAGGGCCTTATTAAATCTGTTTACATTCCCCGCTGTGTTCCATTCTGTCAGAGAGACTTTCAACTCCATGGGACGTTTTCTGAGGAGTTTTTCCACCAAAATGGCTGCTTCTAATTAACAGCGACCTGCCGAGTCCCACTGGCCAATTATATCCCTCTCTCCCCGGCCCTGCCCAACAGCATTTGTGCCGCTCAGCAGTCCACTTGATGTTGGTTGTGAACACGGTGGCCCCCCCCCCCCCCCGCTGTGCAGCCTAGTGCTGTGGACAGGAGCTCATGTCCTGCTGACTGAGGACATCTCAGCCCTCGCTCCACCTCTCAGACTCAAGATGCAGTGCAGCGTTCTCACAAGTTGTAATTCCTCACATGTAGGAGAGGCTTCTGGATATACGAGAAGTGCACGTGTGAGGCGGTGTGCATCATACGAATGTGCAGAGAGAGAGACAGGTGGAATTTCAAAGGTGTATGATTGTAAGTCCAAAGATACCTGATGTTCATAAAACTTAAAGTGAAGCATCTTAAGAATGACATTCGATTTGGGTTGACTGGGCGAGACATTATATATGATTTGTTATATTGAATCCTATATCTTGTGACACACAGTTGAATGTCTTAATTGCAGATGACAAACACATACTGACTCAAACTTATCATAAAATCTGATGTGAAGTATTTTGAGGAAACATCATTAAATGATTGTAGGGCTTTAAAACTGTTTTGTTAAATACAGAAATATGATGTGTTGTGATACTCTTAACTATTCTCACAAACACTGTTGTTATTATTAGCAGTATAAGAATGCAAAGACTAAGGGCAGTTTAGATTACACACAGAGTGTGAGGTTAAAGGGACTAAGAACATTACACAACTTAAATAATGCTTAAGATGTAGTTACAACATGAGTAGGTGGGACTTACTTAACAATCAGCAGCCAATTCATTTTGCATTCATATGTATTCATCACTGTATATATTATGCTATATATTGTAGTATAGTGTGCACATTTGACTGTTTTGACATTTTACTTGAACTTCTTTTGTTAGTTAGTATTTTTTTTTTCCTATTTTCATTTATTTTGTTAAGAAATTGAGCAATTGTTACAAAGAAAAACGATGTAATTTGTGATAAATTAGGTTTTCTGATTCTGACAATGACTGATGATATTTTTAATAGGCTCTGATGCAGGAGAAAAGTGTCGGAAAGGGTTGAATCAAAGTCAGTTATTTCAGTGATCTTCTGCAAGGAAGCAAAGGTCAATCCAAATAGCCCACAGGTTCAGATTTGCATGTGTTAATGAAACGTTCAAAGCACAATTGATTTGCAACAGGCTAAAAGCTAAAACATCAATATGTACGCATAAATTGAAACATAAGCATTTTTTTTTATTGGCTTCCCTGTGTGCACAATGGAAGAAGACGTCAGCAGCTGAATATTTCTTTACCCTCATCTCTCAGAATCATGTGAATCAGTTTATCACCAGGACGGTTGACACGTACGAGGAATTTGACTTGATGTGGTGCACACATGGAGTAAAACACAAATTAAAAAACACAGATAGAGAACTATTTTCAGAAAACTATAAAAAATATAGTCAAATATAGCAGTGTTTACAAAGAGCACCGCTTCCTCCACCCTTACCACCCTCCATCAATCTCTGCCGCACCTCCACTCTCTCAGTCAGCAGCATCACAGAGTATGTATGTAAACACAGGACAATATCAGATCACATGACTTCATGAGAAATGGCAGCAGCGTGGTCTCCTTACCATCTTTGGCTGCGTCAGCAATCCCTTCTCTGCCCAGCCCTGGAGCTGTGGGAGCTCTGCCTGACGCCACTGTGTCTCTGTCGACCCCTAGGAGCACAGAGGGGGGGGGGAGGGGGGGCACCGTCAGCATCACACACTCACTTTACAACGTTAGGGGTGCACTGGGATTTGGGGAGCAGAGGAAGGAGGGGCGGGGGGGGGGGTGTTGGGAAGAAATGGCGACTCACTATAGAGGGATACAGCTAAACGTTAACAGTTATTCCACCAGTCGAGTTCAATATAAGACTTTTTACAATCTATTAATGTGGTTAATTTCTGCTACCTCAATACTTTTATATGTATTTTATAATACAGCTAAACCCTAACAGTCCTTCCACCAGTAGGGTTTGATTTAAGAGACAGGATTTGTGCTTTTTTTGGTGTCTTTTGCACTGGGATTTGGGGAGCAGAGGAAGGAGGGGGGGTGATGGGGTGATGAGGAGAAATGGTGACTCACTAGAGGAATACGAAAACAACTATTTATATAATATATCATATTCCAATAACTTGTATATAGACTACTCTTGCACTATTGTATCTGTGTTATTGTGTTACACTGTAGCTCTGGACACATGACCATAAAACCCTTAATCTTGAATGAGTCTAAACCCTAACAGTCCGTCCACTAGTCGAGATTAATATAAGACTCAGGATTTGTGCTTTTTTGGTGTCTTTTTACAATCTATTAATGTGGTTAATAACTAAGTTTATATGTTCATGCAGTATTTTATCATTTGTTACCATGGATGTGTACAGTACTTGATGGATGAGTATATTGTGTGCTTGCCTCTTCACTCTATTTTAAATGTTATTCTACTATTATACTCTTATTTGTGACATGTTTGCACTGCTTCTTTTTGCTGTAACATTGTACGTTTCCCCGCTGTGGGATAAGGATGGGTTTCAGATTATGATTATGATTGTAATAAGTGAGATATCTTTAAAGGGAGACCTTATTACGCAACATTGTTTTAATAAAATGTCTTTATTAGGGCTGCACAATTAACTCAAATTGTATCTCAATGCAATATATAATTCTTAGAAGAGAAACCTCACCTACAATAACAAATAAATACACATAGAAAATATCTTGTTTGGTATCGATCCTGTTTCAAATATAACACCTTCATTTGTTTAAATAAATTGAGTAATGTGAGCTATGTGTCAAAAATGATGATTCAATCTAATATCTCAAATTACAACCCAATTATCGATAATAATCCTATTGAGTTATTCTTTCCAGATTGTGTGGCCTCGTTCTTCATGCCGATAATGAAATAGCTAAAATAGAAAAAAGCGTAAAAATCGTATTTCTTCAGTTGTTTTCAGGCTTGTTTATAATTTCATTGGATTGAATAAAATGTGTTGAAGCTGGTATATTGTTGTGGCATCTGCGATGACCTTGGTAGAGTTTTATAATGAGGGTTTCCCTGTTGCTCTCTGTGGGTAAACAAGCCTGTGGTTGAAGAGACAGCAACGCCACAAATGAGCAGGAAGCCTGTGCGCTGGCTTCAGAGCAGGGGGCTTAATGCCTGCAGCGATATACCGAGGCTACAAGCAGCCAATTTAGCAGGAGAGGAGAAAGAGAGGAGGGATGACCTCTGCCTTCATTTACTCCTTCAGAGAGATGAGGAGAGGGAGTGAGGGATCAGATGGGAGGGGGAAGTAAAGGCAAGGGCTGAGTAATGGGGAAGACACTTCCAATACTTCAAAGAAAGAGGGAGACAGAGGTGGGGCCGGAGAGACTCTGTACATGTTCTGTTGTCAATGTGTCTTGTAAACTTGAGCAGGAATGCATAATGGAGGTCTAAATGAGAGTGAACTGTCAGCTTGAAAGGGAGAAAGAAGATTCAGAGGGGCAGGGGGGTCAGGGAAGAGAAGAGGACAGGGTATATTATCTCTACAAACTGACAGCTGATGGGGAATATTGGGATATTTTGGGAGTGATCGTTTGGAAATATCGAGTTCAGCCACCGTTTGTTTTAGTGTTGTGACGGCAGAAAGGGTTGCAGTTGATTAATGGTTTTTTCTACTTGCTTAATCTGACTGGGATAAATTGAGTAGAAGCATTAGGTTGTTTTAATGTATCGAGGTTTTAGCTGTGTGAGGTCAACATGATGCATTTGTGCCAAAGCTATGGGGTGTGTCTATACTTTTTGAAATAGAGCAGACAGTGGCAGGGATAGTTACACCTCTGGAGCTAATATCAATTCCCCGCTGGGAAATGTTGAGTCTGTAACTGGTACTTGGAGCGCATCCCAGTGCTAATATAGCAAGCGCTAAGTAGGTCTTGAAAGCAGTGGCTGTATTGTTGCTTTTTGGGGCTTTTATTTTGAAAAACAAGCCTAATCATGAGCTCTGTGTAAGGTTTAAGATACTTCCAGGGGCTTTTATTTTGAGAAACAAGACAAATCCTGAGTTCCTGTAAAGATGTTTATACCTTTGGGGCTTTTATTTTGAAAAACTAGCTTATTCTTAGAATCCTTTTTGGATTTACACACATTCTGGGGCTTTTATTTAGAAAAACAAGCCTAATCAGGAGCTCTGTGTGAGGATTAATATGCTTTGAAGGGCTTATATTTGGAGAAACAAGACAAATCCTGAGCTTTCTGTTAAGATTTTTTATACTTTCTGGGATTTTATTATGAAAACTAGTTTTATTCTTAGAATCCTTGTTGGATTTACATACATTCTGGGGCTTTTATTTTGAAAAACCAGGCTTATCCTGAGCTTTCTGCTGAGATTTAGATACAGTTGATTCAGGGGACCAACATGTTTTGAATGGAGAGGAAAGAGGACAACATACTGCATTGCTGGATTGTATATGTAAAGTTTTAAAGCTACCCTGAAAAAAGGAAACGTTAGGCAGAGGTTTCAAACATCAAAAGCATTTCTCCACCCATTCTGCAAAGCCGTCATTTTATCAGCCGTTTGAAGGGAATGGTGCGCCGCAGCAAGCAGACAGAGCAGTGTAATCGTAGCGTGCACAAATGTGGTGATAAAAATGTTAGAAGCAGCAAGCAGATGCATATGAGTCTCCATTTCAACAGCCAACACGCAGTGCAAGGGAGCATCATGTCGGAGAAGAGGAATATTACATTTCTCAGAAGTGCGTTAAAGTCTCTGTGTTCAATATTCAATGCTCAACCATTCGAAAACAAACAGTCGCAGGCGTAACTCACACACACACACGCACACACACACCACACACACACCAAGTCCATCTGTCGGCAGCTCGCTGGTCCTGGGGGGTAGCACTTGAACACACACACGAACACACACACACACACACACACACACACACACACACACACACACACACACCACACACACACACCACACACACACACACACACACACACACACACACACACACACACACACACACCACACCACACAACACACACCACACACACACACACACACACACACACACACACACACACACACACACACACACACACACACACACACACACACACACACACACACACACACACACACACACACACACACACACACACACACACACACACACACCCCCAGTTGCGTGTTCTGATAAAATCTCAAATAACACTGAAGTAAGGGCGCAATGCAATTACATTCACCAACCATTGAGATGAAAAACCGCTCATGGATACTTTTTCAATTATTCAGGGAATACATTTCAGTCGGTGCTCAGATGCTGGGAAAACGTATTATATAATCAATACACTCTATAACGCCATTAATATTTGATGCCACAAAAGTGCTTCCTGTCTCCTTGGGCTCCCGGCCAATGGCGTCTGGGTATTTCAGTCAAATAGGACGAGCCTTATCCGCCTACAGCAAGGAAGGGGAGTAAACATTTGTTTTCCTCTAACAGTCAAAAGTACCAAAGGCACAGGCAGATTTCTATTAGATTTACTGTGAAAACTCACATTTTTACAATTTTCTTTCACCCTGTGCACAAAGACAATTCCTGTCTCTGTCACTTTTGGTAACAGCTATAATTGAAGGAGTGTTCTCGAACCTTCGTCGCTCCTCTGTTGCTTTTACAACATCAAAAACCACTGCTTTATATTGCTGGCCCGGCGCTCCCTTACTCCCCCCTTCTCTCTGTCTCAGAGCTTAGACAATCAATTTGCCCTGACTGGGCCAGGATGGATGGAGGCTGTAGAGACTGCGGAGTAGACAGTTTGCTGCAGGATCTCTCCTCTGATAGACACTCTGCCTGGCAGCTACAAAATGGAGCCAGCATGCAACCATCTGACTCACCATCTTGCTTCAGACATTATTAGTGATTACCTTATGCCTCATGTCTTTTCATTTGATTCATTTGCTTTGTTCAAAGGATGGTCATAAATGTAGGGTGTGGCGATGGAGAAAATCCAATATCACAATAACTCTATTTGACGATATGGTTTGGTTGAGGCATTTTCCTTCGAGGTATTTAAGCAGAATATGTACAAATTTAAACAACCGGGAAAAAAAATAAGTTTGCAATATTGTTGTTTGTTTGTTGAATTTTGATAAATATTCCTCCATAGTGTGGTGTTAATAAAACGGCTGGTATGATCGTTGCTGTACTGTAATAGATGACGTTAAAGACCACAGTTATGCCAGATAATCATACATCTTAGACAATATCCAGTCTCATGTCGAGATATCCATTACATATTGATATATAGCCCAGACTTAAATACACATTTTAGACTGAAAACATCACCGTAAGCTAATTTAGTGTCAAATGTAGATACTTCAAGACACTACAATGTGTGCCATGTGTCCGCTTCGTGCTACCATAAAGCGACCACACCAGATGCGGCTGAACTCAGACTGAAGCTCCTCTCTGTCCTCCAAAGTGAAAGTGAATTGGAGTTAGTGAAACTGAATTGGAGTTCCTATCAAACTGACTTAGACACAAAGAGATTAATACGACTTTACTATCTCAGCTCCTCGGCCGGTCTACTTCCCTGTAATGCTCTCTGCGCTATCGATTTATTTTTCTTTCCCTTTCTTCCTGGCTGTCTTTCTCTCTCTCCTCTCTCGCCATCTCTCCGCCTCCACCAGCATCTTGGAGCTCTGAAACGTCCTGCAGGTCAGACGGATGCTGGGCCGGATCAATCGGGGAAAGTAATATGGGACGCCTCATGCACGCAAGCACACACACACACACACACACACACACACACACCACTCCCCAGTTGCACTCCGGCCCGCCTGCCTCCAGTCTCCATCGATCTGCATCTACTTTACCAAATGGATTCCTCTCTTCTTCCATCCTCCTCCAGCTCTCTTCTCTCAGTGTGAGTCGGAATAGTAAATGTTCCAGACCGTGTTCGTAAGCAATTTTTCATTTAACTTTGGCCTGACTTTTTTCTCGCCCCGCTCTCTTCTTTCTCTTTTGTGATGTTTCAGCCTTCCAGTGAGATCGATGCAGCTTTCCCACACACACTTCCTCACGGCCCACGGGTAATCGGCACACAATCGCGTAAGGTCAGAGGTCAGGAGATGACAGGATACGGGCATGTCAGACAGATCAAAATATAATAACCTCCAGATTTTGTATCTCACAGATTATAAGTGATCTCCGTTGGCAAAGACTCTTATTTTGAAATGTTAAGTATCTCTCGTCATGCTTAGTTTAACTAGTATATGAAGGCTAAAGAGTGCTGCACAATAGGTTATGGCACATTTTGTATTTAAATGTTCATACCTGGAGTGATGTGACTTGTTCTACTCTAATCACATTTACTTGACTTATCGAAGAACCTTCTCAGAAACTATTTCCTACTGCAGTGTGGTCCATCAAAAGACCGACGTGACTGAGGACCTCAAGTGCTCCGTACACTCACATTCCCTCTCTCACGCACACGCACACGCACACACACACACACACGCTCGGCGCTCTCCTTTGCTCAGCCAAACTGTAGGCGGAACTGAAGCCATTTGTCCACTGGCTGAATCCCAACTCTGCACCAACACATGCAGAAAATTGGTGAGCATCTTGACTCTGGAGATGACACTTCAATTTGTGCGGCTCCACTGACTGGTGGTGCTCTGCGGCTCCTCCCCTGTGGGGGTGTGGGATCAGCTGGACCCCGGCCTAGCTGTTTGGCTGAGGCCTGGAGCAAAGGGGGGGGGGGGGGGGGGGAGTCTTGGAATTGAAGCAAGAGTCCCTGTCCTCGGCCTCTCTGGTCCTCATCACCGTGCCCCTGGTTCCCCTCCTGCCAGGAACTATCCCTCGCCTCCTGCCCCCTAACCCCTATTTCCTCTATCCAATCCTCAGCTGCAAGTCATCTACCCTCAGACACTCAGTTTGATTCATCTGTCACTTTGTTTCATTCAAGATTCAAAGGTTTTATTGTCATGTGCACAGCAGCTACAGTGTAGAAATGGCAATGCCTGAGCTCCTGCAACAATGCAACGTGTATAATAGAATATAAAAAAATAGTGCAAGATGTCTATATACATGTAAATAGAATATGATATGTACAAGAACAGAATATGAAATTAAATAATGTACATTAAGACACAATTAAATACGGTTTATGGGCTGTTTCTCTCTTCTTATGTTGAATTAATTGCATTCAAATAGGTGTTAGTATGTGTAATATTCAAATAATATCAATATCTCATTTTGACGTATCTCACGGATGACGTGAATACCGTTATAATCCTAATGCTTACATGTTGCCTTGTACTAGTCATTACACAGTTTGAAATTGATCTTGAGAATTTATATTGAGCATATCTTGAATATTTGCATTTACTTGCACGATTTTATCAGTTTTATTGTGTTGCACTGTTGGAGGAGCCTGTGACCTCAGATGTTCATTCTCATAACTACACTGTAGCTATGTACGTATGACCATAAAAGCCTTGAATCTTGGGAAAATATAATCTCAGCTCAAGTCCCCGTCCCCTGGTTCCCCTCCTGAACCATCCCTCTCCTCCTGCCCCCGACCCCCTATTCCCTCTATCCAATCCTCAGCTTCAAGCCACGCAGCGCCGTCATTCCAGCAGCAATCTTCCCTTGAACACCATCAAATCCCCATCAACAGCTCGCCAGCCTTTGTTCCAGTTGGAGCGGCGTCTCGGCACAAGATGTCTGTCCGTCCTGCTGTAATCCCCGGGCGTGACGGATGGGAGCGATCACTGTCGAGCCCTCAGATAGGACATTTTGCTGGATTAAAGAGGCTGAATCATCATCTCATCCCCTACATGGGATTCTATCCTTAATTAAATGTCATTAATGTGGTTAAAGCTTCCAGTGGAGATGATATCTGTGTAACGCGTCAGGCTTATTCAAGTCTTAACCTTGTTTCTGTGGAGTACGCACAAAAGCATATCTTGAATAAGAGAGAAAAGGGTTGGAAATGAAGCAGGAAGAATGCTGCCAGCTTTCAGTAGGTCTGCATCACGTCTGACATTTAACATGACATAAAAGGCAATGCTTCCAAATTAGACGCCTTTTCTCTCTCCGTCTCCCTTTCTCATAACACAACAATTTGACATGACTATATTAAGATCTAACCTGGTTACTTTAACTGGCTGTGACTGCTTTCTGAATAAGTAGAAGTGACACTGCAACAAGGGCTACAGCGCTGCGATAACAAACGCCAGCAATACTCCGGCTCGCATTTCAGGCAACAGCTTGTGTTTCCCCATGCAGGGCTCACTTCCCGTGTTGAGCTGAATCTGCTTTTTACTGTGCTGGGACAGAGGATGCAGAAACAGACAGCGAGGCAGGGAGAGCAGGCTGATCCTCTGAGTCAGCACCAAGTGTCAGAGCGAGGACACCACCTCCACAAGTAGCTGGCAGGTGAGCGTGGCCGTGCACCTGCGCAGGCAACCAGCCACTTCAGGGAAGCTGTCAACCTATATTTAGCAAATACAGTAAAGATACACTGACTCGGAGGTAAAACAAACATGTGCAAACATGCAGAAATGTTTTCAGACACACCTCCACTGTGCCCCAGCTGCATGTATCAGGTCAGAAATAAGCAACTCAGCACAGTGATGATGCTGCAACCATGTACACACATGCCTACAGTCACGCTAGTATGTAGGAAGAAAGGCCTTGAAGATAACTGGCTAAAGCAACTTACTCTAAGAATACTGAAAACCTGTATATTACGACAATGTACCTTCATTAATCAAACATATTTTTTTGTGGTCTATCATTATGCTGCATTTCAATAGTTACAAAATATCTGTAACTTTCCAAATGCTAATATTTTATCTTTGTAGCTAACTGGCCAAAGCTACGTCCTCTAAGAATATTTACCTGAATACGAAACTAGTAACCTCCTCTGACTGTACTCCATTCTCTGTATAATTCACAGCAGGAGTCCTAATTAAAACGGCTTTGAGGCTGGAAGGGGTAATATTGGCTTTGTTGAACAGGTATTTAAAATGCTATAAGCAGCCTGCAGGTCTACCATGAGAACAAACCCTCCACTGACACAGGGATGAGAGAAGAAGAGCTCTTCCTAATCTAATCTCTGTTTCCCCCATCAGCTGCATCTCACACTGTGTGTGTGTGTGTGTGTGTGTGTGTGTGTGTGTGTGTGTGTGTGTGTGTGTGTGTGTGTGTGTGTGTGTGTGTGTGTGTGTGTGGTGTGTGTGTGTGTGTGTGTGTGTGTGTGTGTGTGTGTGTGTGTGTGTGTGTGTGTGTGTGTGTGTGTGTGTGTGTGTGTGTGTGTGTGTGTGTGTGTCTGCCTTGCAGCAAAAGCGTAGAGCTAAATCACATAGACACAAACCGACCGCTGTACTGGAGAATTCATTCTACAGCCTCCAGCACTGTAGGAGGGTGTGGTTGAGTGTGTGTGTGTGTGTGTGTGTGTGTGTGTGTGTACGAGCGTGCCTTGCTAATCTGGTTATTGATTCAGCTCTAAACCGGAGCTCATATAATCAGATAGCAGCGAGGGAGAAAGGCAGCTGTCCGTCATCTGTCTTAATGAGTAAAGTGTTTGATGGAGGCAATGAGTAAGTGGGAACTACGTGGAGAAGTAGAGCAGGTTACTGCGTCGCTGATGGAAAGATAAGATGAAATGTTTGTACTGTAGCTGCCGGCAAATCCCTCTGCAACCTTTATCTAATACTGATGAAGGTAATGAAACATCAATGATGTGGTCATTAGAGCTCTACCTTTTGGTTATGAGCTTGGTGTGACTTGAATTAAGTCACGATGTCACATTTTTGCTATACGAAAGCCAAAATGATTCACGATACTTTGGAAATAATGCTGTCAGTTTGGTTCGTCCTTAACTTAGTTTATAGTGCTGTTTCTTTGTTAAATTAACTGCATTCAAAATAGATGTAAGTATGTGTTTTATTTACATGATATCAATTATTCATGGTTAACGTCAGAACCATTATATCGCAACACCTCCAATTTGAATATTCAGCTTCATTAATGAAACCTAACACATATTTATTTGTGTTCTTTTGTTATGCTGCTACTGCAATACCTAAACCATATTTTCCTTTGTCCTACTCATTACACAATCAGTTTGAAATTCGTCTTGAGATTTTACAGTGAGCCCATCTTCTGGGGGAAATCTAATCTCGGTGTAACTTGACGTGACATTGGTGCAATTTAGAGATTCTCCCGCAGCAGGAAGGAGAGCAGAGTGACACACACAAAAGCCTAAATGTATACGGGCACACCAGCTAAACTATTAAGTGTGGCGTATTCAAACGAGCAGATGAATCCCCCCTACTGCTGTACAGTGCGGAGTAATTGAAAATGCCCACAGGAGACTATCTCTCCACATACACTGCAGCCTGCCGGGGAGGCAACATATAGAAAGCGCTTTCTGATTGCCATATCAAAAAATTCAGCAACTGCGTTTTAGTGTGACAGCGGGAGCCGAGCAGCCTCCAGATAGCACACACTTTCTCTTTTCAGACTCTTTTCTCTATCGACCTGCCCCCAATATCATCTTGACAGGTGATGTTGGCGCCATTATTATTGATAAGCATCACATTTCCCTCTAATGATACTATGTAGGAAGCACTGTGAATGGGAAGGCTGTATGCATTGACTGTGAGAATCCATACTCCATATGATGGGCCCTCCATTATCAGCGTCTCAAACTGTGGACTGATAAGTGCCAGAGGATTGGCTATCTTTGGTCTTCACGTCATGAAGGAGAGAAAATAGTTTGATCTACCTCCCTGCCTTTTCTCTCTCAATAATTCACGAAGAGATAGCTTCTCCTTTTAGATGAAGGCTCACTTCTTTATTATGATCTTTGTGTAGCCTGATCTTTATGAGTCATTGACCACAGCTGACTTGCAGATGGAGCTTCTACATCCCCTCTCCTCCCCGCTGTGGGATCTTCCGGCGTCTTGTGCTACCGCGTAAAGAAAAGATCAGCCTTTTCTGTCCTTGTGTTGGTGTAGCTGCTGTCGTGTGGGATGCTCTTTGTAGGCCCTAATGTGTCTATTACCAACCACAATGGTGCCATTTTGTAGCATGTTCGGTTGCATGTTCAATCTATAATTCATCCGGCTACAGAAATGTATAAATGTTTAATATGTCAGAGGCGGTGAGGACTGCCGAACGCGTGACCTTGAAACGTACTTTAAACATCACACAGCAACAGCGCTGGGGACAGTTAAGCTGCCAAAGCCAAACACACACACACACACACACACACACACACACACACACACACACACACACACACACACACACACACACACACACACACACACACACACACACACACACACACACACACACACACACACACACACACACACACACACACACACACACACACACACACACACACACACACACACACACACACACACACACACACACACACACACACACACACACACACACACACACACACACACACACACACAGTCTGTCTGCTGATGCTGCTTTCCGCTGCTTTCTGTTCTCCTTTCTTCTTTTTTTTTCCTGGGATGCAAAATGCACATGAGACGAGTCAGCCGCTTGTGCAGTCTCAGGAGAAACTGCCACTCAAATCCTAACATCTGTATGAATACCAAAACACACACAGTCAAGTGGAGAGAGAGAGAGAGAGGAAGGGAGGATGAGGATCGAGAAAGAATGAGCAGCAAAGAAAGCTTCTGTATCTTTGAGTGAACAAAGGGCTCACAAGAATACCTCCTTCCTCCCACTGTATTCTCCATCGGGATATTTATTCTGAAAAGCGTGGATGCACAACAAGGGCTCGGTCCTGTGTTTGCTAGTGGGCTGAGGCGCTAACACTCCCCAGCTGATTATGTGTCTGTCTGTAGCAGTTTGAGCTGCTGCCAAAGGAATTAGGTGTAGTATTTGTGAATGCTGCTCCCCTCACAGCAGAACGCCTTGCCATGCCGCTCAGATTTTTGATATAAAAGAGAGGGGAAAAAACCACACATTTTAAATAAATGAAGGAAATCGCTGTGGAAGCCTATTACATTTTCAACGTGACCGTTTTGTGCGTCTTCATGTGTGTTTAGGCTCCGCACAAAAGGAATATTTAAAAACCGAAGCGTGCTAATTGGGACAGAGATTGTTACAGCGGCTTCTTATTCAAACAGGCTTTTTGCTCATTAACTGCTTCCATCCGGCTTTTGTGTAAAGGGAAGTGGAAAAGACATTTACAGACAATATATATATGTATGCATAGACAATGCATGACAACAAGACTGATTGACAGCATGATGTACACACACAATATTGTCTTAATGATGTCTTCTTCAGCTATACATGTTAGTATTCTCACGTGACACACAAATCAAATCTTTACTTTGTAATAGCAGCTATATTTATCACCACCGGTCGACTACACTTATCTTATTATCAATAGAGTTTATCATATGCAGCAATAACCTTTTTTGCATGACAATTATTCAATATTTGTTCTTCAAATTGAGTATCGCTGTTCTTTTGCAAGTGTTTGGGTTTAACATGGCGTTATAAAATAGCTTTAAACACTGTGTACTTTTTTAAAAGAAGGACCTGATGCCCTTAAAGGGACTTTTTTTTCAATGTGTGGGTTTACGAAACAAGTTAAATATCATCCTGTTTCTACTACGCAAGCAGGATCTGAAAAAAAAAATAGCGATTATTCTGACTGATTTTACAATTGCAATATTATGATTCACAATACTGGGGGGATTGATTAATGTTGAAATAATAATTCTCATTATCATTTAAAAAGATGTGGAATGAGGTTTGATTTCTTAAAAAATATCAATACCAATCAAACATGATTTGTTCAGTCTGTAGAATACGATTTGTGGGCCGAGATATCTCTGCAGCTCCACGCTACTTCATTCAAAATGGTATTTTAGCCTCTTAAGATCTAATGTGCTTCCTGCTGTTTGATGAATGGTGCAGCCCAATACTTAATCAACACAAAATAAAGAGTGAAGTGCTGTACAGCTTTGCAGAAGTTCCCCAGTTTGATCATAAAATACAAATTAAATCCAACTAAATATCTTCTATTTACAGTTCATCTCACTGTAATCTCTGTCTAAAGTATCCAAAGGGGTCTAAGTTAATGCAGGGACTTGTATTTACAGCTGTCCATTTATTTTGGACACACCTGACTGGGACTGGACATATATGAGACACTAAACATTTACTGTATGTTTACCTACAAACATGTTAACTAACACCTACATACATGTACTATAGTACGAACACACAGTGTGTCCATTTGGCATCACACTGTTCTGTAGTAAATGACTGTGGATGTAATAACCTTTAACCTTTAACTGATCATACAGTAACACAACTATGACTCTACACATGCAACCCAGAGCATACCAATGCTAAAGCCTCGTCACTTAGCTAATGTTTACCTTACACAACATGACAGGAAACAATGCTCAACAAACAGCAAGTTAAACCCACGACATGCATTATTCATCTGCAACAAAATGGATGTTTTTTTTCTTCAGCTCAGAAAAACACACCTCAGAAATGATCAAATTGCACCATTTTGAAAACTCTTCAGAAAAGGCAAATAAGCACAAGATAAGCTAGAAGGAAGTGACAACAGGATGCTTTAGTTTCCCTGTGATGAGTTAGGATAAGATTGTAAGCCGTCATGAGAGGTAGCAAACGGTCGAGGAATGATTGAGTTTTTATAGAATAATAGAAACTTAGAAAGAAGAAAAAATAGCAACAATTTCATTTAACAAACATCCCTGCTCTTATTGCCAGATTCATCTTAAATCCCTCTGTCATGCTTATACTTCAAATGTATATTTAGCACCATGAAAACAGTCAAAAGTCTGTTTATCTACATAAATGATGACACACCCACTGGCAGTGAGTCCCGCTCGAGCTAATGCTGGAGCAGAGGAACACAGGAAATAAGATTACGAGCCAATTGTTCGTGTGTCTAAACCACTTTCTCCCTCTCACTCTATCCATTTGCTCGGTGTTTAATCAGACTCTAGTTAACCGTGTCACTCGGCATCTGGACACACGTCAGTCCTCCCTCTCATGCACTCACACACACGAGCGATAACACGGACATGCGACACATCACAAGCTATAAATCAAATAGAAGTCATATTTATTTATTGTCAATTTCATCAGCTACCCCATCTTTTATTATTTCGTACTTTAATTTTTCCTTGCACCTACTGTATAATCACCTACGTATCCAATTACATATCTATATTTTATGGCACTCTGTTGCACTTAAATCCCTTCACACACACTCGGCCAGTGCACTGGAGATAATAAATTCCTCACACACCCCTCCCTATTAGCATTGATGTGTAACCTTGGAGCTCATGGTGTTCTGCCTGAGGGTAAAAGAGCCACTGTGTGTGTGTGTGTGTGTGTGTGTGTGTGTGTGTGTGTGTGTGTGTGTGTGTGTGTGTGTGTGTGTGTGTGTGTGTGTGGTGGTGTGTGTGGTGTGTGTGTTGTGTGTGTGTGTGTGTGTGTGTGTGTGTGTGTGTGTGTGTGTGTGTGTGTGTGTTTCGATGGCCTGTCTCCAGCCCAGGTCCCCCACTGGTTCCCATCAGGAGGCTTTATGGTGCAATCTAATGCCTTCGATTCTTATTAACATTCGACTTTTCACTCCCTCCATAGCTTTCATTTTCATTTCACGTCCATTTCTTTCACCCTCTGCTCATAATACTAACCCAAATTGTGTATATGGAGTAAACCATATACACCATTTCTCTGCGTTCACGCCCATTTTCTCCCATTGTCAGTCATGTCTATGCCTCTCCATCTATGCACACACACACTCTGCTAACAGTGAGTGTCCAGGGAGACAGCTAGCGGTACTAGCCCCATCACTAAACAAGGGAGTCGCCTTCGTTTCAATTAGCATTTTGATTGCATCCAACGGAAAGCAGCCAGCATGCAAACATTTACTTGCGAACAAATGAATAATGTCCACTGTTCTCCGTGTAAATAGGAAAGTGTCCACTTTATGTATGGTGAGATTTAGAAAACAGACAGAGAATGCTAAATAGTATTGACTCTGTTGTGGTGGCGCAGTATCGCCAATTAAATAAAACTCTGTCTTGTATGACAGGTGAGATCAACAAGAGTGAGAAATATGGCCGCTGTTTTGTAGGTGAACCTCTTACTCTGTCTCCAGCATGTGATGGATGAATGGATAAATGGATGTTAAGTTAAATAGAGTCTCAGGAAGCTGAGCAAAGCAGATTACTTGGAGGTAATATTGTTTATTGTCGACACCCACTCACACAGCCAAACACATAATTGAGAATATTCACACACACTCGTACAAGCATGGGTTAAAGACTGAGAGCATGCACAACATTGTAATCCAGGCATGCGTGTAACTCCAACACACCTACTCCGTCTTTCTCCAGCTCTGGCAACAACTTATGGAGGACACAAACTCGCAGCAAGCAGCATGACGGATAACATGACTGCACATACATTAACAAGTACTTTGCATACATGAATACAAAAGTCCAGTTTTCCTACCATCTTACGGTACATCAACAATGTGCATTCCATCTGTGCTGCGGTACTATACGCAGGTACATCTTTCAGAGTGGTGCAAAGGCAGGGAAAGGGGGGGACACCTACAGCCCATGTCTTCATCATAAAATGGGTGCTGTTCCCCCGATTTAACCCTTCCCTCCCTCCACCTCCTTCCTTTCCTCTACTCCTGCCTCCACACCTCTCCTATTAGCATCATATCTGGCTCCGTCCCTCTATCTGTCTGCCTCCGTCTCTCATCCACAAACCTTGTCAGTGAAACCCCATGCTGTATAAAGGAACTTAACATTCTGCACAACAAATAGTTTAATAGTATCACTGCATAGCCTGTGCTGAAAGTGGGTAATAGTATATCTAGCACCTGTTCTAAGCTGCCCAAAATGAAACGATGGTAAACAATGTGAGGTGGATTATAGTGGCAGGCTGCCGGTAGCATTATTCCTTACCATCTTAAACCCATTCCACTCCATTTGGGAGACGCCAGCTGTTGTCTCACGTCTTTCTCTCTCCTCACACAACAGCTACAGCAAAATAAAATCTACTCTCTCTCTCTCTCACACCTTATTTTTTGAGTCTCAGCAGCGAGCAGGGAGCAGCACACTAGGAGCGAGCATCCCCTTCCTCCACAGATGCTGAGAGGAGAATGGTGAGGCTAGAGGAGAGGATGCAGCAAGCCTCCCTCCCTCCCTCAGCCACCCGCCCAGTCGCCTGCTCAGCTGGAAGGTCAGAGCCCGCCCACTCCCCCCCTCCACCTCTCTTTAACAGCCTGTGATTGGCTTCTTAGCTTGCCCGTCAGCCCTCACCTCCCCCCCCCCCCCCCTCGGTGTTAACACCTTCGCTCTCTGGCTGGCTCTCAGCCCTCGCCGGCACACGCCAGCCTCAGCCAGGTTTGGCAGAGAAAAGGCTTTCTGAATCCCAGCAAAGCAATCAATCAGTGCTGAGCTGTGTGCCTGAGCGAGCCGGGCAGAGGGAGCTCTGGGAGAATGATTGCAGCCTCAGGCGCCGTGGTAGTCTAATAGGATGCCTGCGCAGCACTGTGTATATAAATTAGCTATTACTGGGTCCATGTTAAAATCCCCTGTAAATTTACATCACTGTGTATATACATTCTCTCGTACTGCTTCCCTTACACACACACACACACACATGCGTTAACACACAGAACTGACTACAGCTTGGAAATTATCTTTCAGGTTTTTTTTTCTTTAAATCTCTAAAATGGATTTGTATAGCTCTTTTCCAGTCTTTACTACCCATCAAAGTGCTTTTACATATACACAGCATTCACCCTTTCAAACACATTCATACAGAGGCATATGCTTCCATACAAGGTGCCACCTGCTCTTACATTCACACACATTCAGACACTGCCATCGAGAGCGATTTAGGGGTTAAGTATCTTGCCCAAGGACACAATGACATGTTGATTGCAGGGGCTGGGAATCGAACCACACAGACAAAGCGTCTTTGGTTCTATATACTACATCGTTACAAATTCAAAACAGCGAATTTGACACATAAAAAAATCTCAACTCATTATGTGCCTTTTCTGTGGTTTGATTGTGAACGGATGCATGCGTACAAACTCCTGAGCAAACACCTGTCCATACAGGTGGAGGCTGAGCTTATAAATACGATACAGTTCACTCTTTATATAGTAGCCTATGCATCTGTAGCACCTTAAACAATGCATGCTGTTATGCGAAACACATACGGAGCTTCTGCCTGCCTGCTGCGGAACGCTTTAAGGATATTGCTCGCAGAATGGAGCTATGATTATCTACTCACCATGACCATTCTTGGTGCTACGGACGGTATCGGTAGTCTCGGCGGACAAACTGTGAGAGCCGGGGAAGTCAGCGAGGAGAATGGGATGGAGCAGCAGCAGCGTGCCGGAGAGGATGAATGAGTGAAGCGGAGCCAAAAACTAAACAGAGCGCAACAGTGTGGATAAAAACATGCAGCCGTGTCCCGTAACCGAAAAAAATATCACTCGCTCAGTGAGAAACTAAGAGAAAACAAGGCGGCGAGCATCTACTCCGAGAGACAGATTCAGAGAAACACCCGTATACCTTTCCCCCAAAAAAGCCATTTATGGAATATCCAGTCACCTCGCGCGCAGGCTCCTATTGGCTGAGGTGCTGCAGGGCGGTGCGCTCGCGAGGGAAGGAGGCAGGCTCGTGCGGTCCCCTCAGCATCACGCGGAGAGGTAGATGCTTAAGGTGACTTTATGTTCGTGACTGCTCATAATTATCCCCCATAACAATGTTAATATGCAAATTATGCTTACAGTCAGTCTACGTTTTAACTCGTGCAGGCTCGTAGTATGTGTAGACGCCTTCATATACGTCCCTTCTTTTGTTATAAGTTCGTATTTTAAACATGTATTATACGCATTGTTACTGCAGTGTTTAAGTGTGTAGCTCACTCCCTGTTGTTAGACAAATTAAGAGAATGCAGTCCTCTTTTCATTCCCCTCAACAAAAATCACCAACGCTGCTTTTCAAGGGTCCTTAAGCCATAGTCTCAAAATGCTTTTGCTCATTTTAGAATTGTGCTAACTAGGAGCCTTTGCATACAGTATGTACCCTTACCAAAAGACACACCATTTTCACAAGTGCATAACTTGTTTTAAGATGAGAAACACTGGTCGACATGGGAAATACATATAGTAGCAGGGTGAAAAAACATTAGCTCAATTGTTTCGAGGAGTAATTAAACACAATTGAATCGCATGCTACTATCGAATTACTCCCAATTACGCACACAATATATAATCTTCACCACATTTGATGGATTTACCACATTTAAAATTCTTAATGCCCAGCAGCAAACACTGCCACAGGTTTCTTTGTCCCACTGGCCCCTATCTCAGGCAGACAAGTGTCCTTTAAAACAGTGTCATGGCAGGCAGGTTTGTACCTTCAGACCTACATACATTTACCCACACACTTATATATAAGGCACAAACTGGAACGCATGTTGGCACACACCATACTAGATAAGCACACGTTAGCATATGCACGCACACACAAGATATACATGCATGTACACACTGCTAAACAATTGCTCTGACACATTCGTGCACCTTATACTGTAAATAAACACATGTAACCTCATGTAACAGACATGCCAAATTGGTGTACACTGGTGTTTTATTTAAGACGCCAGACAGGAGATCAAAACATCAATTTCCCAACACATGATTTACCATAATAACACGATCCACTGTAAAGCCGTATTGTTAATAGACCATGATATACCGCACAACACGTACCACATCTACACTTACAGTTATTGCAAATATGAATTGTGAATTTAAACCGCACACCCAGGCAGCTACACAAATTAGCTCCCAAATGAGTACACTGAAATAATAATGTTAGAAAAGGTAGAGGGGTGATGAGGATAGTTCTGGCAGACAAAAAGAGAGCAGTCAACAAAAGCAACATCTCTCCACTTCACCCCTGACCCCTCCACCTGGCTGGTTAGTGTAGAGCGCTAGCTAGCTTAGCAGAAAACCATGCGCCTGACATACTAATGAGAATCCTCACTACGCCTTCAATTAAGCCCGAGCAGTACTGAGGTGCGCACACACACACACACACACATACACGTACACACACACAGGGGAAGATAGGCTGCAAAAGCTCGCCATTGTTTCAGAGAGAATAGAATATGCTGGCACTCGCAGTCTGGAGATTTGTACCGATCACACTGTATATGACACAACAGAGGAAGAAGAATGTAGAATGAAACACAAAGAAAATTGATCAAAAATAGAAGTGCATCTTTGTCCATTTCCCTTTGTTACAAGCCTCCGTATCTTCTCCTCCAAAGAGCATAAAGAAGCTGAATTTGCGGCTGAATAGTACGAGCAACAAAACACAGTTTCCTGTCCGTCTTTTGTCCTCCTGCTCTGACCTTTTGAATGTAATAAAGGCTTTGGGTTGGATCCAGAAGAAAAAGCTTGCTCCACTTCACTGCCTCTAATGTTCTCCTTCCTACCATGTCTTTATTGTTTTTTTTTATTCCCTATTGTGGAGAATGGAAATTCAGATCCATGACTGAGCCACAAACACATCTCCGCCTTTGTGTGCAGTCAACTTTTAACTGTTGATGTTTAGAGGCAGTAAAATGAGGGGAGAAAATGGAGGGTGATCATTTCCTTATTTCATAAAGCCCAGTGTTTAGAGGTTGTTTTTCTCCCTCTGTAATATGATCTAAATAACCTTTTCTTTAAGCGAGATTTGAAAGTGAAAATAGTCTCTCACAGATGATTTGCTCAGCTTGTCGTTTCACTAAATTGCTCTGCAGGACCATCATTTTATAAAGCAATGAAAGAGACGGCCCCTACTCAGTAAATTAGCTATAAACACAATCTGCTCTCTGGAGTGTGGAGTGTTGTACAGTGTGTGTGTGTAGATATGATATACAGACTCGTAGCGATAGGTTGAAGCGTGTTGCTGCCATGTCCTAGTTAAAGGTAGGCTACACACTGTGCATTATAATATTGTGTCCGGACAGATGGAGGGAGTGGTTGAGATAGTCGATCAAGGGCATCCATGCTGAGATGCTACAGTCTGAATGTTAGATATATTGCAGTGTCGCTTATTATCTATGTGGATCCGGCCTTTCTCTACTGACAGTTAAATCGGCCTGTGAATAAAATGCAATACGGCACTAAATAATTGTAAAAATGCCAAAGAACTTTAGTGTAATGACTAAAAAAATACTGCATAGCCTTGATTGGATGCATTATTTTGGCGTTTTCATTTGATGACTGATGCTAAATAGTTTTTGAGGAGGCAAATAATTTTCCTCTCCTCTTGTAAAGTTCTGAAAGTTATAAAGCGTCAGTGGCTTTAGCCCAGGAGGGCCAGCCACACTTGTCAGCAATGAGAAACCCCATCTCCATGATTGGCTCTGGCTCTCCTCCACAAACACCACACACACACACACACACACACACACACACACACACACACACACACACACACACACACACACACACACACACACACACACACACACACACACACACCACACACACACATACACATACACATACACATACACATACACATACACATACACATACACATACACATACACACACCACAGAAAATACACTTTGTGGTTCTGGTAGTGCGTCACAGTCTGCTGCGGTACCAGAGCTTCAAGAGCTGGACCCCACAAGTGCGTTTCAGTCTCTGCTGCTAATTCTGAAAGCAGAGAGCCGGCTAATTGTCATGAACTCCTCCCGCCCTGCTTCTCCACCCTAAACCCCTCCTTGTTGCAGACCTTAATGGATTAATGCAGGCTGGTGCTGTCCCTCTGACTCTCCCTTAGTCACTCTGGCTAGCTGTATCCTTGCCACGCCCGGAAAAACGTCTGTTGTTGCTGAATTTCCAGGATGAAATATACTGGTGGCATTAAATTCTGTACACAATAAACTCTCCAGCACATAGTATTCTGCTAACAAGTGTGAAAGAGCAGGCAAGAAACACCCAGTATAGCAGGTTTGAATATGCAGTGTGCAGACGGTGATAATTGTGGGTGCTTTCGGTTTGAGTCTTGTTAACTGTCAGGCGTAGTGTTTCAACACCTGTCTTGTGCTTCACTCTGCATAATAAGACTTCTATTTAAAGGAGGAGAAGTGGAGATGTCAGGAGAGGCGTTACCTTAAAGTGCTGAAAGAAAATACCTTGATTATTAACAAGAGAAGGAAAACTTGTGTTTTTGCAGCAAGCCTGATCCTCGCAATTGGGAGGAGAAACTGAAGATCAGAAGAAATGAATGCAACCAAGGACAGAAGCCAGAAAACAAAATCTGAAACTGAATTATCTCCTTTTCACTGTACGGCAACAACACTAACTGACATTGAAAACAGTATTTCAATAAAGCGACAGAGAAAAATGCAATGCTTATCAAGCGCAAATGGATTTCTCTGCAGTAAAAAAAACCTAATACATTTAATAGCCCAGAACACAGTCCTCAGTATGCGGCGGCTTACTTAGGCTCTTTTTGATTTGCCCTTGAAGGATAGATTTAGTTGCTGTATTGAAGTTCTGGCAGTAGTAGCATCTTGCTGTGCTACTCAGACTGATGATCGCCTCTCTCTTGGCAGGTGTCCACCCTCTGCCGGTAACAATCAACAAATGAGAATCGCAGCCTTCAACTTCTCCCTGCCCAGCGACAAACTCCGCATAACTGAATCACCGACACTAGAAAGCTATTAACACGATGCGGCTGAATCCGGACAAAAACGGGCAGTTTGCTTTTGCTGTTTGCCTTCAGTGTTAAGACCAAGGGCTTCGTTTTCATGAATCAATGGAGCACACGGTGCGGATACTGATTTTTGGTAATTTCATGGTCAGAGGCGCACAGTGCACCTGCATCGCTGTTCAATCAAATCACCTCTTTTCTTCCTCTTCAAAAGCAGGGCGCTCTGTGCCATGGTGCTCTGACAATTTAGTAATAGAAGGAAGCAGTTGGGAGTACTTGTGGCACAAAAGATCCTCCAAAGAAGAAACTGATGTCCTTTTAAGCCGGAGGAGCAAAATCACTACAATGCTACCTAATTTAAACCACAGAGAGCAAATTACGTTAAATTATCTTGGGAGGACAGTCAGGTTCACAGCCAGTCACCGACATGCTAAATGGGTGCAGATGAGAAAAAAAGTGTGTGCTCTGAAAGAAAATCCCAATTCACCGAGGCAAACACTTGCCAACAGAAAGCCCTCGAAGGCATTTCCAGATCGCCGATGATAATATAATCCAACTTGATTATAAAAACAAAGACATCAAACACGTCTCTCACATTTTAACCACAAATCCTGACCTGACTGAAAATATGTTGCCTGGATTTCAAAAATATCAGCACATTTTTTAAAGTAATGGTTACAGACGCTCATTATCTAAAGCCCACAATCTTCAAATCTAATAATTAGCTTATTGAGACATCCTGCTGACACACTAACTCAAGGGGGGAAAACATGTTGAGATGAATGCTTTGAATTCAGGGTTCCTGGTGCTTTCAATAATTGGTTGACATTTTTCTCCAGAAAATCTTTGTTAAAAACTAACAACTGAATCCAAAATGGCCCGGCAAGTGTTTGCAAATCCATGAAGGCACTTGTGGGATCCTTTAAATGGCATGTTACTCGATAGACACTATATCAAATGCACATATTTTGGTCAAATGTATCTAATCTAGTTGAAGCTTTACTCCTACGTCCTCTTCCCTCCGTGTCACTGGGCATGATACACAGTCAGCTTAACCCCTGCCTGTGTCACTCTCCCTGTAGAAAGTCTTTAGATCACAAATGAATTCTCCATGCTGATCCCGGAACAAGGCCGTGCTGCATTTGTCACAGCCACTTTCTTTCTGTTTGGTATTGCGGGAGCTTTGCAGTCTGCAAAGATGTGACAGGGTGCCGTTTGAAAGCTGAATTCTTTCCGTCTCTATCTGTGGAATATGGAGTAAACGTTTGTTCAATCGCTATGTAAAGTCTGTCCTTTTGTAGATTTCATCCACAATAATGCTCAGATAAATGCTTTTTCGCATTTAATCCATGAATTAAATTATGATTCTCTCTGCTTGAAATGTTACAAATGATTGCAGGACATACACTCATCTTTTGGCCCTAACATTTTATTTTTTTGGGGGGTCATTTCTACGCCAGATCAAGAACTAGTTTGGGATGGATATACCTCTAAATCCATATCATTTCTTCCTGAGATAAGACTCAAATAAGAACGAAGACACAGGCACATTGTGAGAATCGCTTTTTATGCTGCACGCCTCAAAATAATACAGAAATTATTGGATGAAGATATCTTAGCATGGTTTGAAAGATTGCATTCCATTTTGGCATTGGTAAGATTATCATATCTGCTAAAACTCTTAATGAGTTTGTCATGGACTGGTTCCCAATAGTCTTATACATCAAAGAGGAATGGTTAAGTGTTTTAGCTGTGGGAGTTAAACCAAATATTTACTAACATTTGGTAAATGCACAAGGTTGTTCCTGTTTTTTTTTCTGTGTTTTTTGCTATGCTTTGTCTTAAGTGTGGCTGTTGAGAATAACCATTTTGAACATACAAATAAAGAAATGTCTCATCTTTTTCAATGGCAGAGATCATGGTGTGTCTTTGAGGCTGTAACACAAATGAGAGAAGGTTTGTGGAGGTGCCCAGAGAGGCTTAGCTATGCATTGGCTGTTGAGTCTGGCATGTGTTCTGGCACCGGGAGTGTATTCTCAACAGGACTCTGGTGGATTAGTGTCCATTTGGACAACAGAGTGGTCCGCAGCTTGGGGTGACATTCAACTTCAGCTCACACACGGATCAGGAAGTTTAGTGTATATTTACATTATGTATATTTTATCTAATATATCATATTCCAATGACTTGTATATAGACTCTCCTTGCACTATTTCTATCCTATTTTATTTGTATTTTCTTGCACTAACTATTTTATCTGTTTTATTGTGTTGCACTGTTGGAGGAGTCAGTGACCTAAGATTTTAATTGATATATCTACACGGTAGCTATGTACAAATAACAATAAAAGCATTCAATCTTGAATCTACAGTAGTGCATTCAATTTAATAGATAGATAGATAGATAGATAGATAGATAGATAGAGAGAGAGAGAGAGATAGATAGATAGATAGATAGATAGATAGATAGATAGATGGATAGATGGATAGATAGATAGATAGATAGAGAGATAGAGAGAGAGATAGATAGATAGATAGATAGATAGATAGATAGATAGATAGACAGATAGATAGATAGATAGATAGATAGATAGATAGATAGATAGATAGATAGATAGAGAGAGAGATAGATAGATAGATAGATAGATAGATAGATAGATAGATAGAGAGATATATATATAGATAGATAGATAGATAGATAGATAGAGAGATGGATAGAGAGATATATAGATAGATAGATAGATAGATAGATAGATAGATAGATAAAGAGATATATATATAGATAGATAGACAGATAGATAGATAGATAGATAGATAGATAGATAGATAGATAGACAGATAGATAGATAGATAGATAGATAGATAGAGAGAGAGAGATAGATAGATATATAGATAGATAGATAGAGAGATATATATATAGATAGATAGATAGATAGATAGATAGATAGATAGATAGATAGAGAGAGAGATAGATAGATAGATAGATAGATAGATAGATAGATAAAGAGATATATATATAGATAGATAGACAGATAGATAGATAGATAGATAGATAGATAGATAGAGAGAGAGAGATAGATAGATAGATAGATAGATAGATAGATAGATAGATAGAGAGATATATATATAGATAGATAGATAGATAGATAGATAGATAGAGAGATGGATAGAGAGATATATAGATAGATAGATAGATAGATAGATAAAGAGATATATATATAGATAGACAGATAGATAGATAGATAGATAGATACGTACTTTATTGATCCCAATTTGGGAAATGTTTGCGTTGCAGCAGCAGAAAAAGGCAATGTACTAAGAGAAATTAAGACACGAAATAAACAGTCCAAAATATTTCTGAAATAGAAATAAAATAGCATTAAAAAGTAAAAAAAAAAAATATATATATATATGTGGAAATACACATTTCCAGTAATAAATATAATGCAGGATATTATTGTGCAAGAAATTGATTATTTAATATTAATGTACACTGGGAGTTTAAGTTTAAGTCCATTCATTAAGAGAAGCTATGGAGCAGTTTAATGCCGTTTAATTGTTAAAGAGTTTCTTAAGTCGTGCATTTTGGCGTCACGGCCGGGATGGCAAAACCTATTTTGTTAATTGTTGTATTTTATTCTATGTGTGTGAAATGAAGCTGTGGCCATGCTGCAGTGAGGTGGGTCACTGGATCATGGGGTGAAACGGTGGGCTCGGGGGCATGGGGGGGGGACAGCAGCCGTATCACGTTTGATCCCGGTCGGGGTACATCCATGCTCACAGGGCGACTGCTGTGGTCCATCTGGTGGAGGCTTTAATCACAACTCTCCCCCCCCCAGACACACACTCTCAGACCGCTTTCATCTGCATTATTTATTTCAGTCGCTTCTGCAACACTGTATTACTCCGCAGATAGGAGTTGTTTTATCAGAATGTATGTAGTTTACCCATATTCCTGCATTTCACTTGCATCATTTTATCGTTTGCACTACTTTCTTGATCAATTTAATGTTTTGTTTTACTCTTACGTCTTAAGTATATTTCACTGTTGAAGGAGCTTAAGATTGTTGTATTCCCAACAACTACGCTATAACTGGAAACATGAGAATCACCGAATCACCACCTGCCATCTATAACAACGTTTTCAGACCTATTTGATCGGCATTATTTATTTTAGTCGCTTCTGCCACCATGTATTACTCCGCAGATAGGAGTTGTTTTCTCAGAATGTACGTAGTTGACCTATTCCTGCCTTTGACTTGCACCATTGTGTCATTTGCACTACTTTCTTGATCCATTTAAAACAACATTTTATACTCTTACGTCTTAAAGGTGGGGTAGGTAAGTTTGAGAAACCGGCTCGAGATACACTTGTTGTTATATTCCATGGAATGCTCTTAACATCCCGATAGCAATGAATATCTGAAGTGCTTTGACAAAAGATCCCTAAAAAAATTTCATCTGTGGAAGCCGTAATACTGTAAAAAGCACGACCAATCATTTGAGCCGGCCCGACTAAAATAACTGGATGGCCTACCTGCCTGTCAGCCTTCCATCTGTGCACAGACTTATCTCGTGCCCTCATTGGTCATGTGCATGTTCGTGTGTGTTGGAGGAGGGGCTCTGTAAGGAAGTGGCAGATTTTTTCCGGCTGTGTATTTTCAAATTCTAGCGCACTCGAGCTGGTTTCTCCAAAATTACCTACCCCACCTTTAAGTATATTCCACTGTTGAAGGAGCCTGAGACTTAAGATTGTTGTTTTCCCAACAACTACGCCATAAGAATCACCACCTGCCA
>NW_022987792.1:963036-990536 GCF_902827165.1 Trematomus bernacchii | reverse complement strand
AGTCAATACAACGCCGATAAGATGCATCAAAATATGTTTACACGTCAATCACATTTATATAATGAATTCAGCTAATTAGTTCCACTGGTTTCAACAAATAATTCATGGTCCAGCAGCTTTATGCAAACAGCAGATAACACTGCTGAGAGTCTGAACGGGCAGTTGGAAAACACAGTCAATCTGTGCGCTGTGTAATAACAACACAACGCTGGACAGGCGTCTTTGAACTGGTGTAATAATTCAAAAACATTTTCGAACTCCTCATGGAGCGTTATTTCGCCGCTTATCCTCGCCGCGCATTTGCATACAGTTGACGGAAACCCCTGGGTACAGTCAGCAGCATGACAGTGGGTTATGAAGGCTTCCGGGAGGCTCTGGGGTGTGGATCTGAGCCAGTTTGAAGGGGAGCCGAACCAATGAAGAGCCCACAGCGGATTAGACACCCACAGCTTCATGTCGCTTTAATGCGGCGAGTCAGGGATTCTCTTACAACGCTTTTGCCTAAACGCTCAGGGTTTTCTCATGCCCCTTTTTCTCTCTCATTCCTTTCCTCTTGAAGTCCTCTTTTCTATGTAAATGGTAATGTTGTCTCCAGTGCAGAATACATCCCATCTATCTACAGCGTGCCAGCTTCCTCTGCTAATGTGACTTGTCAGTTGTTAAATTGCAATTGAATTGGATTGATAGTTATGATCTAATGTCATTCCAAATCTGTCGTCTTACAAATGTACATCCCCTGAGGGCGTGGAGAAAGAAAAATCAATTTCAGAGATGCTATATAAAGTTCAAAATGGTAGAATTATACCGTTAGAGCCTATTCAATTAATCAGACTGGAACATAATTCAGCTTTAAATACAAACAATAAACACGCTGACATAATTCACACAATACAACCAACAAAATATATTACCGACACGCACACATGCATGCACACAACACCTCAAATTCCCTTGATAACAGTCTGACTGGCAGAGGCTAAAGACAGAGTAGGCGTCCGTAATTGAACAAACATAACAATGTAAATATTTACTAATACTATCCATTGGGGATACAGGCAGAATCACACAATTGATTTGCTCTCCTTCTGCCCTTTTGCTCTTTTCCTCACGCAGACACCAATGCACACACTATTACTATTTCCCAGTTTCTTTCCGCTAGCATTATGCCTGCCTGTGATCGTTAAAGAGATGGAGATATATATATATATATATATATATATATCGGTCTGTCTATCCTCTTACCAGGGGTGACCTGTAGCCCATCTGGGCCGGCGATGACAGGAGATCCCTGGGAAATAGCTGCGAGTGCGTCTCGGGGACGGAGCCCACGCCACTGGCTGCTAGTCCCGAGAGCTGCCCGTACCTCGCCATCATCTTGAGATGCTGCTCACAGAACACACACACTCATACACAGACACAGGAGGAGAGGGGCAGAGAGAGAGAGAGAGGAGAGAGAGAGAGAGAGTGAGAGAGAGAGAGGGAGGGAGGGAGGGAGAGGGAGGAAAAGAGAGAGAGAGAGAGAGATGGGGCTTGAGAGGGGGAGAGCAGATAACAGCAGGTAGGAAGGACGGTGAGAATGGTAAAGGACAGAAGAGGGAGTGGGGAGGGGGGGAGGACATGAAGAAAGAGGAGGTAGAGGGGGATTACAGAACACTTTGCTCACACACAAATGCATGTGCGAACATACACACTCCCACTTACGGACATACTGTACGTGCACATGTGGGCACGCATACCATTTCAAGCCCCAGGTGGGCAATTTCACAAGCAAGCCTATGTTGGGTGGGTTTGATAGCTACCTTTTGTGACAATAGAGGGATGTAAAGTCTAGGCACCAGCTCTCCATTTGTTATTACGAGCAAGGATGTGAGTGTGAGCCCAAGCTTTTTCACCCAATATTGTGCCGGGGAAATATGAAACAGCTGCTGTTATCAATCATCCCCTCTGTCTTCTGGCTTTGAGCAAACAGAAGTGCACCGACACACACACACGGACATACAACACACACACATGACAGAATGGTTGGCAGCAGACGTACACAGGTGAAGTGTGGAGAAAATAAATCCAAATGTCTTTACCTCATTGCTCAACAAAGCGGCGTTGAGTGTTCGGCTTATTTCGAACATGTTCAGATTCTTTGTATGTCGTTCTGTCCTTTAAAATGTTCAGATTCTCTTCAGGTTCTTTTTTGCTCCTGTCGTTTTCTGGTCTCTTTGCGGCTGTCAGGAGTCAGTCCCCGGGAACACAAAAAAGAAAGAAAGAAAAAATGAAATCAATTGAAAAAAGAGGGGGGATAAAAAAATCCTCTTAAATGTTCTGATTTTTTTGGAGTTGGGATGCTTTTGTTTTTCTGTCTCCCCTGTCTGTGGATGCACCTCTGCTGTGGCTGCTGTGCTGGCGTTTGTGCCCAGGGTCTCCGCACACGTCTAAGGAGTCAATATGCTGGTCTTTTTTTTTAAATCTCCCCAGAGTCAGCACATTAAAACAGGCAGTCAGGCGGTCGGTGGGTCGGTGGGTCGTGTGGTCGGGCTGGATGGCTCCCTTATCTGTCCCCCGCACACTGGCTCACACAATACGCTCCGATCCTCACACTGCTCGCTAGCAGATTAGCCTGTCCCAAAACATAGCACTTAGTTTAAACTCCCCTCCCTTCTCTCTCTCTCTCTCTCTCTCTCTCTGTATCACTCCCTCTAGCTCGCTCCTTTGCTCTCCCTCCCTCTCTCTCTCTCTCACTCCATCCCTCCCTGCATCTCCTCCTATTGCTCACGCATTGATGCAGCTACAGTTCGCCGTGCTACCACAAGGTGGGAAGACTGTTCCAGCAACAGCGACACCATCGCCGCCACATCCCTTCCTCCCCGTGCCACTCCTATCTTTTCCATTTTCTTCTCCTCTTTCCTCGTGTGTGCCTATATCACGCATGTATTCTTTGCACTTATATAAGCTCCTCACTGCTAAATAATAATTACATTCAGGGATAACTACATTGGTTAGGGGTTGTTATTGTAATATCCAGTTATCTAATTATGTTTCCTACAAAAACAGGTTGTACAATCCAGTGTGGAATAGGACATTTAAAGAGTTTTGGGAGGAACATAATTCCTCTGAGGTGTTTTTGTGACAGGAACACGTCAAATAATGAATAATGTACAGTGTCAGCAGACCTCGGGAAAGCGGTACCTCTGTGTAACGGGCAGCAGAGCAGAGAGGCGAGGGCTGGGCTGATGTGAGCATCAAGGTCAGGTGGTTGTCCTTTTCCTCGGCAGGGTGTGGCACGCAGATGACGAAGCAGCTAGTCACAGGCATGGCAGGAGATCCCAACTACAGGGGGAGTAAACAAGGGGAGAAAAAAGATTAGGGAGACCTGTGCCAAGGATGTGATTCACTACATTTTTGGTTTGGGTCGATAACACCTGCGAGTATTCTGAGTATGACTCACAGTGTGTTTTTTCTGCATCTAGTGTATGCAAGATGTGCAAGAAATGAAAGCCTATGGTTTATAGGGAAATGAAATATATTGTAGACGGGATTCACGATCATCTTCCCTAATGCTAATCTTAGTGGTGTCACACTCCATCAGCATGGCAGTGGATTTATTCCCAGTGCTTTGAATGTGCTTTTTGCTGTCGTGGATCAGAGTGGGGAGAGCGGCCAGTTAATAGCAGCCTATTGACACTGAACCATCTGTTTAGGTGGACTGTGTCCAGCATCGTGGAGAGGGAGGGAGGGAGGGAGCAGCAGAGGAAGTGACGGATACAGAGAGAAATGAGGGTGACAATTAATGGGTGAGAGAGGGGCTAACAGTGAATACAAGGCAGAGGAAGTGTTAGCAAACTGTTAAGATTTAACGGGTGTTTATGCAAAACAGGATAAGGGAAAAATATGGAGAGACTCACACTTGTCGAGGAAGCGGCGTGTAATACATGTTTTAAATTAGCACATTTTTACATTTTCATCAGTGGCAGGATATGTGGAAGACAGGGATATTTCTTGGCGTCAATTCTTTGCCTTGAAATAAAAAGGGCTGCATCCCTGTTCTGTAAACCCTGCGTTCTTTGGGGAGGGGGGCTGGTCCGGCAGAGCCCTGGGGGGGGGGGGAGCTGTCAGTCGGATCATCCGGAGTGAGGGCTGATTCCTCCGTCAGCTGCCTCTCAAGCCTTCCTCTCGGACCAAGCATCCCTCCCCTGAGCCCTGTGATTGCTGTCACCATAGTGATTCTCTGTGTACTGCCGGCTGGTCTCCGTCCCCCCCCGTCCCCCCCCACTCTGCCTCTCACATCCATCCCAACTTGCTGCCCTGTGTTTTGATTTGTGCATGACTTCCTCCTTCATTGATGATGGCCTACGGTAAAAAGGGTTTCCCTGTACTTGCTGGAATACAAATATGAAAACATAGCTCTGCTCCCCCTCGGCTGCACATCAAGCTTCAGGCTGGAAATAAACGAGATTATATATTTTTATGGAATTGAACTTCACACACTGACTTATTTGATCATTTCACAGTTTAGAAGAAAGTGTTTCTTTCATAGAAAATGAACAGGAAGGCTTAAAAATACCGTTGCTGGGATAAAGCTACTTTTCCCCCGGAGCTTTCTGACATGTTGTGCATGGAATTGTCATGCTGCCTCCAGTCAATAGCACCCACACTTAAAATAGCCACACTTTCTTAATGTTACTGTAGATTCCTGTGTGAAACCATGACAGGAGTATGAACATGCGAAGCACATTCATATGTTGAGAAATCATTAGAGGTCAACAATGTTTTGATAAGCGTGTAAAAATACCCTCTCCTGAGAGATAATTAAAATATGAGGAACCACGATATGGACGGTGTTTCTCTTTCATGTCGTCTTGTTTCGCGGTGATGGACATGTTCATTAAATGATTGCTGCACTTAGCACATATCATGACAATCACATACTAAATGCATGCAGAGTTACTCGGGCGGAAAGTGGAGGGGGTTATGATTGAAAGAGTTGCTTTTTTTCCCCCCTTCTTCAAACACGTTTTCGAGGAAGACTTTGAGTGTTAAGAGAAAAGGAAAGCCATCAGGAAGAAATAACTTTTCTGTTATAAACTCCTATATATTCTTTGATGAAACATGTCTTAAGTCTGATATTTGACCAGTTCCAACATTTAGCACATTGTAAGTAATTTATTATGTAATTGTTCGGAATGGGTAGATTGCAACTAGGGCTGTGCGATTATGGCAAAAATCCTAATCACGATTATTTTGGTCAATAATTGATATCACGATTATTAAAAACGATTATCCATTTACTTTGAAAACATCCATTTATTGAAACAAAAATGTGAACAGTACGTTTTTAACAGTTGATTACCCTGGACTTTAAGTATAATTCAACTGAAAAACCAAAAAAAAAAAAAAAAGAAATAAAAAAATAATTACATTTTTTCTTTTTTTTTATAAAAATAATAATCGTTTTATTTCGATTACGTTGTTTTCGTAATCGTTGCAAGCCAAAATCGTAATCGAGATTAAAATACGATTAATTGCACAGCCCTAATTGCAACATTATCATTTTTTTCAATGTATGGATTGTTTTAGTTATTTAATCTACTTTAGTTGAAAGTGTATCTAATTTTGTTAGCATACCAACTAATTTCGATTGCAAATGAAAAATAAATCGGCTACCAAATATGAGTTTTGCCATAAGACAAACAGCCATGCTCTTGTGGTAAACCCGTCCACTCCTATGCAGTCTCTCTATTTGATAAGAGCTCAGAAACAAGGGAAACTTGTAGCATATCTAATTCATTCTTCACATGCGCCATCATTCAATTTCAATCTCCCTCTTGAAAATGAATGATTGTGCCACCATAGAGCCCTTTAATTGGCACAGTGTTAAAGGAATGACATAGCATGGAGGACAGATATTCAATTTTCAATTTTAACGAAATATTACACTGCAGCTCTGTATTCTCTTCCTGTCATCTGAGAAATAATCAGTCCGACCTATCTACTCAGCGGCCTGATGCTTGCCATCAAATACAGATCACACACACGGAGACAAATCATTGGCCTCACTCTGGTCTTATTCATTTGGTCCTGTTACACACAGCTTATAACCTGGAAATTAGCAGCAGCCTGCATGCCTCTTGCTCCAGGAGCTGTGCGACTGCTCATTTGATGTACTTAATCAGGTGCAGCCTTTGTAATGGGAAAGGAATAGGGCCAGGCTTGATTGGCCTTGATGACATCTATGCTCCAATTGTCTAGAAAACCTCCAGCTTTAATCAATCTGCAGGATAATTCTGAATCTCTGGCTGCTGCTGTCTGCAATCATTGGCTTTCTCCTCTGAAAATACCATAAGAAATGCAGGTATGGTTGTTATAATAGGTGTGTACAATATATATACTGATTGCAGCTGAGAGGCAGCGTAACGACATTGCTAGTGTATAGCCTGTCAAATGTGACTGTTGTGAGTCAACTATGTTTCACACTGAATGTGTTGCCGTATCATAATAACAAAGTTTATACATTTTGGGAATGTTAGTGTTTGGTTTTGAGACTGAAATATATGTTTAAAAAGCGAGTTTTCATGAGCCACACTGACAGCTTACGAAGCTCTGCCACGAGGAGGAAGACTGCGTGTGACAAAGTGCAAATTAAAGCGCTCGAAGCTATCGTTTGTTCCAGCATCCATCAAGCTGCTAAACTCTCTGATGCTAAATCTTACTGCAATAGAGCAATACATATAAAGGCATTTGAGAACATTGCACTTTAATTCTACTGGTGTCAATGTCAAATGTAGGTCTTTTATGTTTGAAGATGTTTTCAGTTTGTTTTTGATGTTTTATGTAACACAAGAGACTGTAGCACTGTGCCAAAGACCACATTCCCCTTACCTTAAATGTTCCTAAAGGTCCTTTTCTACTCCTTTCCTCTCCAAGTCTAAATCTGTGTCTCTATTTGAGATCATGGGACTAGTTGGACACACACACACACACACACACACACACACACACACACACACACGCATGACACACACACACACGCATGACACACACACACACACACACACACACACACACACACGCATGACACACACACACACACACACACACACACACACACACACACACACACACACACACACACACACACACACACACACACACACACACACACACACACACACACACACACCACACACACACACACACACACACCACACACACACACACACACACACACACACACACACACACACACACACACACACACACACACACACACACACACACACACACACACAAATATAGTGTTTGCATATTACACTAATCCATATATTTGGAGAAGCTTTAACTCAAGAAGGAAGACGGAGGATGTTGGGACCATTGTTAAAAATACAGTAGAAGTCCAAAGGAGGGTGAAGGTCACATTTGAATAATGGTCAATAATAACTGGTTAATGGTAGCTGTCTTACTTATTTGAATATACGTTTGTTTTTCTCTCTTGGGCCCTATTGCACTATTGGTTTGTGCCCTTGTTTTTCTTTTTAGCTATCTCTCCCATTGATGTATATAAACTATGCCACATACATTTAATTGCACATGTTTTAATGACGCTATAAGTTATTGCTGTTAGAATAATGAGGACAAAAAGAGTGCCTTTATGTACTAATGCAGAATGTTTTTAACAAAAACCTGCAAAAACAATATTCTCCAAAAATAAGTTTACTCTATTTCTCTACTTAACTGTTTAGACAAGGGTTAGGGTTAGAAATAAGCATTACACATTTTGATCTGCATTTTTGCTGTACTTAATAACTATTAACGCTTTCTGTTGCTCTCACATTGAAGTGCATATATTTAAACATCTGAAGTTGTCCATCTTACCAACAGTATGTAAACTATATTATAATTCTAAATATTGTGCAATCAAGCAATTTGCAAACAAAAAGGTATTTGAGCAAAAAGCCCTTTTGTACTTTCAATCTAAAGAGTTTGTATTTAAGCCTCAGTGGTGTCAATGTAAATATGATTTTAAGTTGTTTTTGTAATGCTTTTCTGTAAAGCACCAGACAGCAGGACTGTGCCCAAGTGTTTTCATCAATCACTTGCAAAAACACTATCATCTAAAATAAGTACTTCTCTACTCTTGATCAGAGGTGGGAGAAGTACTCAGATGTTGTACTTGAGTAAAAGTAGAAGTACTCAGATCTTGTACTTGAGTGAAAGTAGAAGTACTCAGATCTTGTACTTGAGTAAAAGTAGAAGTACTAGAGTGTAGGAATACTCTGTTACAGTAAAAGTCCTGCATTCAAAATGTTCCTCAAGTAAAGAAAAGTATTATCATCAAAATATAGTGAAAGTAGCGACAGTAAAAGTAGTCATTGTGCAGATTGGTCCATTTCAGAATAATATATATGATATGTTTTATAATGATTGATCATGAAAGTGTTCTCAAAGCTGGTAAAGGTGCAGCTAGTTTGAATGACTTTGTATACTGCAGGGTAGCTTGTGGATTTACTCCAGGTGGAACTAAAGTCTGATTTAACACTTGGTTATATTTCACATCATTCATCCACATCTGTAAAGTAACTAAAGGTATTCAATACATGTAGTGGAGTAAAAGTACACCATTTACCTCTGAACTGTAGTGGAGTAGGAGTACTAAGTACAAATTGTACTTAAGTTGAGTACTTGAGTAAATGTAGTTACTTCCCACCTGGGCTCTTGAGATGATGATTTAGCATTAGAAATGGACTGATCTTGCTGAATTTGATAACGATTGACGCCCGTTGTTACCCTGACATCTAAGTGCATTTAATCCAACATCTGCACTCCTCTTACCTGCTGCAGTGTTTAGAAAGTGTATAAAGTGGTGTCCTGTGTTCCTGAAGGACTCACTAATGACAGCGCCTCTCCCTCTGCCTCCTGCTCCGTTGCCCTGGCAACACACATGGAGCGTCCGCTGCCGCTGTGTGACAGAATGGAGAGGAAGATGGAGGAAAACACAGCTAGAGACGTCGAGACTGGTGTGTAAATACGAGCCTCACCTGGCTTATTCTCCGTTGCTAGACAAGCCCAAAGGACGCTAATAATGCCCCGTTGTCTGAGATATAAAAGCTGCATGTTTCGGGCTCGTTCCGCGTCTTAAAACGGACGCTAACGTGAAGTGTGCTAACCTACTAGCTAGCATAGCAGGTGCAGGAATGTAAACAAGAGACATGTCATTAGCTTGTTAAGAGCTAACGCTGCTGCTAATTACGTTAGCCGGTTAATTAACACAGTATTTGCTTGCAATTTACCTCAAGGAATAATACTGGCTTGTTAACCACTTCACTTAGAGTACAACGTAAGCCTATGCAGGTGTGTTTGCTACCAGTATCTGCTAGCTAGCTCTGTTACCTGGGGATAGCTCCTCCTGCTGTGTAGCTAATGAACCTGCTGTCGGTACTACTGATGTTAATTGACAGTTACCCATAATGCCTGGACACACACAGGTTTATTTACGTATAAGCAATAACTACCTCCCTATACCTCTCTGCACAGCCCTCCACTTAAAATATAATATAGCCTACCTCATAAATGGTCATATATTGAATGAATATATATTTACATGCAAGCAATAACACTTTATAAAAATCGAAGCTTCAGATATATTCAGTTGCTGCAGATGTGTTTTCATCACATAACATTAGACATGTACATTGACATTTAATTTATTCGTAGTGCCTTCTCATTACTGCTACCTCTGTGTTTTTTCACTGCTTTTATTTATTTGTGTCTATTCCTATTTACGAAATTAAGTTACACCAATGTGTGATGGAAAGGATGTTCTGATTCTTCTCTGATTCTGAAAGTTAAGGATGACCTCATAACCTTTTCCCCCCAAAGTAGCCTGGTTAAACTACTGCTGTGCTGTTTAATGTTGTAAACATTAGTTATTTGGTTTTTCATAGGCATATAATCACAGATACAAGTGAGAGGTTAATGAACTCTTGAAATAAAGCATATTGCTTTTCTGTCAGTCTAAATAGATTTACCGTAAGTGTATTGATTGTGGTAATAGGTGGTAAAAGATAAATTATCAAATCAAATAATAACATTTTTGCACATTAGAACATCTTAAATCATATCTAAGACACATCAGAATGACAGTACCTCACTTGCACACCACCAGTAAAATAAAAAATCTGTATGGCAGCATATGTTTTTATTTTAAGGTCAGCCATCTGTTATTCTGTAAGAGAGACGAAGTGATTCATCTTCTCGATAAGGGCTTACATACTTTAGAAGGAAGTCAGAAAAGGCTTACTTCACACATTCTAATCAACACCTTTGCATAAAGTGACACTCCTGTTAATGCTACTTATTGCACCTGTTTTCCAGGCAGTGAAGCGGGGGCAGAGGACGCCTTGGTGGGGAACGTAAACAAACTGATGGTGACCCCGCCAGGTTACTCCGGAGCGCCGCGGAAAGGACATCTGCTGTTTGATGCTTGCTTTGAGAGTGGTGAGTGCTAAACTTTAAAACTGTGTTACAGTCAGAAAATCAGGTGTCAAGTTAAGATGTTCATAAAACGAAGAGGTGAATATTTTACAGACAGTTTGTTTGATATTAGAGATCATGCCTGAGGCAAGGCAAGTTTATTTATATAAGTTACTTTCAACATAAGGCAATTCAAAGTGCTTGAAAAAAAGACATTAAAACAGTCATTAAAAAAGCGAAGAGAATGAAATAAACATAAAACAAACTAATGTATAATTAGCCTTAACTTGTCAGTCACAACAAAATCAACACATCTTTTTATCTTTAGATGTTCTGTAAAACCCTGTAAAATTACAATATTGCCCACGAAAACATTGAACTATTATGAGCTTTTAATGTGAAACAGCAATATAATCCGTTTTTTAATATAGTGTAGTACGGTGACATTTATTTGACATATTCTACTTAACTGCAAATAGACCAAAAACGCTGTTTCTTGACTTTTGCAATGCAAGAAAAGCTGATAGTACCCAGTTATTTTAATTTCTATACAATTATGCAGCCTCTCTATTTTGCATCTCCTATTAAAAAACTGCACTCATAATAACTTATCTCAGTGGTAGCTGACACAGAAACACCTTAGTTGAATCCAAACTGGATTATTTGTATGCCGCCTACTGCATCCTAAAGTTTACATTAAAACATCCAGCTTGTTCAAACTACTGCGGCTAGAATTCCTATTAAAAGTAGATCGATTATATTTGACAGCAGTACACAAATTCTAGCCTTTGCATAGCATTAGCTGAGTATGCAAACTCCAGCTGACATTAAGGACCTTTTGCCTTTTCAATGTTTGCATGGATTGACACCATCTTTTTTATCCAACCTTATCAGGCTTTAATGTTTCAACCCACGATGTGGTGTTTATCAAGTATGAGAATAAAGAAGAAATCTTTTGAATGTGTAACTTTTTAGGCTTAGTATATTTGCCTTGCTTTCACACTTTCACAGCCGTCTCTTTTAACCTTTTTGAGTCAAGAAATAAGCCTCAACAAATACTATCACCAACACTAGTTCTACTATTAATACTGCTTCTAATAATTGTTTTATTTTCAGTGTTTATTATCTTTCACAGTGCTTTATATTGAAAGAAAACAACATGAGGTTTACAGAACCTGATTCAAGCCCACTAAGGCCCTAGCCACACGGTGACGAAACGGGTCGTATCTGCTACAGTTCTCTATCTTATAGACGGATCGGCCACACGAGGCCGACAGGGAAACGCGGATAACGATAACGGGTCCCAAGGTGGGTAGATCTGCGGACGCAACGCTCTGGGGGGCCAAACGGCTCCGTGATTACGCCCTATAAAAAAAAATTCTAACGGAAACTCTGCCTCACGGTTCCCTCGTCCCTTGGAAGAGGCGGAGAGGTGGGTGTTTTTCATCTGCTGGTGGACTAACCGGGGAGAATTACAGCAGGAGAACACGCTTGTCTCGGGGAGGGAGAAAAAGAGAAACAGCCAGAGCCCTGCCTCTCCCCACCTCTACTGCTAAATCCACCGCGGAGAATAAACAGAAGGGCAACCATGCATGCTCGGGAAGACTTCTTCGCTGCTTTTGGTGTATTTTGTGGCGGAAGTACAGCGCCACTTACAGGCCCGGCATAAGTACTACAGCGTCTTCAGCGGGTCGAGCGGTCTCGTGTGCAAGGACACGTTTCTGGTGCCTGTTGCGTGTGGATGGAATACTTTTTTGATATCGAATTTGGTTCATTTTTGTTTCCGTGTGGCTAGGGCCTAAGGCTATTCTAGGGTCTAAGGCTATTCTAGGGTTTGGTTAAGATAAGATAAGATAGAACTTTATTGATTCCGATTTGGGAAATGTTTTGTGTTACAAAAGCAAAGTTTATTGATTGAGGTTTGTGGATAAAGTCTCTGTTTATATGAGAGCTTAATTAAGACTGCAACATATCATGGCAACAGTATAATCATTGACACATTTATACAAAGACGTATAGGCTCTTAAAATCTTTATTATGAATAACTAGAAGTCAATGCAGGGACTTGAAAGCAGGTTCTGTTTGAGCTATTTCCTTGCAGCAACCTTTTACCTATTCTTCTCTATGTGTGTCTGGAAAGAGATATATATATATATATTACGTATAATTGATGTCTGCTCGCCCTGAAACGTTGTTCACATCTTTTGTTAGAGCAAGGCGTGCAATACAATCATATTATTAATAATTTTTCCTTTGGATTTTCATGCCGGCGGGCGTGTCTGAAGCTCGACCAACAACCAATCACATGAATCTCCCGGCCCGGACACACAAGCACGCGGTTTGATTGGCTAGAGCTTGTACTGGCATATGATTTGATTGATTCAAAGTGAATGGGCAGAAGCGTTGAAGCTTCAACGCATGCCGCCGTGTGGACGGGCCGTAACCATTAGCCAATCAGCAACCAATGTAACCCCCCCCCACCTTATCACCTGAATCTCCTCCTAGAGCACCATTGAGTTCTTTGTAACCAAATCTCTCTCAGAGGGGCGTGGGGAGGGGCTCCTTGTTTTCATCTAAAGTAACAGACAGAGAATCAGCACTTTGGAAACAGGGCTGAAACAGAGGGGATTATGGGATGCTGCAATGATCTGTTTGGTGTTTCAGCCAATCAGAGACAGGTTCTGTATATATCTGAGACCTGTGATATATTGGTGAAAAAGAGTATAATAGGGGACCTTTTAACTAAGATAAGCTTCACTTTGACCCTGTTTACTTTGTGGTTATTGGCCTTAATGTCAAGTTGTTCTCCAAAGTGGGTTTTTAACTATCATATTTTACACTTTTTTTCTTACAGTTGTCACATGTCTTAGGCCTGTGTAAAAAAAACTATCTTTTTGGGGCATATAACAGGATGAATAATGAAATAGGGAATCTTATCCACAGTTTAATACATAGACAAAAGGCATATGAAGGTGAGTGCATCCGCGGCGTAAAGATCTAAATATGTTACATTAGGAGGATTGTGCGGAGAAATCGGTGTGGAGATCGCCCTTTTTATAAATGTGCCTTTTTCCCCAGATGACATGGCCAGAGGAGCTCAGACATTGATTAATGTGCGCTGAGCCTCCACACTGAGATCGGCTAACATACCAGAGTCCCTGGCTCCGGATGTATCTCCTGAATGATTTATGGAATTGATATTAATCTCTTTCCAGTAAATGCATTACTAAAGTTAGAATGGGGGATGAATTGATGTTTGTCGGCTAATGTCAAATTAATGCTCTGTTGCGGTTTCATTTAAGCATTAGTGATTTTGTTCGCCTTACTTTAAAGTGAGCCTTGGTATTAGTTGCTGTTAGTTCTTTCACTGTCTGGATAACTTTTAATATTGTAGATCTATTAACCTCTCATTTCTAATAATTGCAAACCTGTTCACCTAATTAGTTATTGTGTCAAGTCCAATTATCTATTTAAACTATAAACCTTTAAACATTTCTGTAAGTTTGGTATTTAACCATCCAGTGGAGGCAATTTTAGAAAATGCATGCAAAATGTACTGGATACACTCTATTCTATTCATACATTCAATGAACATCATCATTTCAACAAGACATACAGACAGACATACAGTTTTATACTTTTAATTGTTAGTTGTTAGTTACACATTGGTCACATGTTTAACTGAGATAAATAGATAGATAGCTATAGATAGATAGATAGATAGATAGATAGGTAGGTAGATATATAGATAGATAGATAGGTAGATAGGTAGATAGATAGGTAGATAGATAGGTAGATAGATAGATAGATAGATAGATAGACAGATAGATAGATAGATAGGTAGGTAGATAGATAGATAGATAGATAGATAGATTGATAGATAGATAGATATATACTGTAGATAGATAGATAGATATATAGATAAGTACTTTATTGATCCCAATTTGGGAAATGCTTGCGTTGTTTTCGCCGAGTTACATTGCACGACCTCGGCATGACATCAGTGAATCATTTTTGTTTCTCTGAACATTTACAATAAACTTTTATGGATTGTTATACAGTAATAGTATCTTGAAAAAATGAACATGTTTTCTTCGCTAGAGTTGTTTATACTCATGCATATAATAACTAACATGTCATAAGATTTAAAACAACACAAGATGTCTAGGTGTTTCTAGCCACAAGCATGCCATATTATTTTGAAGTAGTTGTCATATTGCCACTTGATAAGGCAGCGTGCAGACCTGAAGTATCAGTATGCTTTTGAAATGCCTTGCTGTTTTTCATACATTCACTTTAATATCTGTGATACCAATGACAGGAGGGAAATTGGACACTGGTGTGTGAGCTCCTGCCTCTTGTTCTGCATGTTCTGCAGACTATTCCTCAGAGCTATTCAAATGCTCTTTCATGACAGTCTATGTCTATTTTACTCCTCTCACACCAGATTGAATGGCTGTACTACGGCATTCCAGCAGACGTTTCCATTTGAAATATATGCAGACCTATAACTCAGTGAGCTTTTCTACCCCCCCTCCCTCTTATTTCCGTCCTTTTGTCGACAACTATCTGTATGCCATGTAGATTTTTATAAAGAACAGATTTTGTTGCGTTGGTATAGCACAGAATAAAATCTAATTGGTTTATTAAAATAGACACTGGTTATGTAAGCTGTTTGCCAAAGGTATAAAACCTCATTTACATTTAGATGAGGCTTAATTCACTTTGTTGTCAGCCCTATGCTGATCAAGTCAGTGATGGCTCACAGATTTACATACAGTAGGTGTCTCAGCCAACAGGTCTTCTGAGTTATCCTAAAGCTGGCTACACACCAACCTGATTTTGGGAGTCAGAGGCAGTCGGGCATTCGCGGCGCCCTACTCAGGTTGGTGTGTCCTGCACCGTCGTCTCTTTACGGCACCTTTTCACACCTCGGTCAGAGAAAGTCGGCCCAAGCAATCACTCTGATTGGCTTTTCACACTACCGCTGCCTGCTGGTAAGGACAGTTATTGCCACTCGTCGACTGAAGTATTTGCGGTGTGTTCGTAGGCGGGCGGCGTAGGCGGGCGGCGTAGGCGGGCGGCGTAGGCGAGCGGCGTAGCCGACGCAGGCGACGTAGCTGACGTAAAAGTCGGGACGCCTTCGGTACGCGTTCTTTGGTCTCAGGTGGGTGTGTAGCGGCCTTAAACCTTTAAAACGATAGTACAGGCAGATCCCAGCTCTGTTGTGTGTGTTACTGTGTAGAACTTCAACATTATGACTAATTTTAAGTCATTGCAAACCTTACTTATTGCTTGAGTTGACTGTGTAAAGAGCAATATGCAAATGTTCATTAAACCTCGTATGCAAATAGAGTTTTACTTGTTGAGATCATCTTTTTATGCTACTTAGGACAATGCAAATCGTGGCAGAGAAAAGAAGATGTTGTTAATCTGCAAACATTAAGTCTCGGCCCATTGTTGTGTATTGTGTCAAGAGGCAGAGATTCACGAGAGCGATAAGAGAAGCCTAATTGTTTTTCCGAGTGAAATCCAAATGACATTCTTATCTTGTCTTGTCACATTTGTTTCGTCACACACTCCCAACTGTTGACATTTTCTGCTAAGTCCCAAATTCTTCCGTGGGTGGATCCTCAGAATGTTCCCTGACTAAAATACAATCCGTCCCTACAAAAGATGACACTGTCTGGAAGTGCGGACATATTGTTTGTACTGCACCTCTGGACCGTGAACCATGTGTAATTAAGCACTCATTGATTATCAGACTGTTCTCTGCTGACAATGACTTGCATGGTCAAAGAAGTGTTTAATGGGATCCATTGATAAGCACAACTCATAGACTCATCTGGCCTTACAATCAATTCACTCAATACAATCCAATTTATATGGCAGAGCAAAGAACAGATGTGCACTTACCGGTATTTCTGCAAATAGAACCAAACTCAAGGCCGTTCGAGACCAAGGCTGCGGTCGAATGCTCAAAGACATTAGGTCCTATATCTTCTTCTCAACACTTTTGCTGAACTTCAGTGAAAAACATCATGGTGTTAATCGGGAATTCATACTGCATTTCCACAGTGTGGCGTAATTATGATAAAACTAAATTGTTCAGTACATGGACTTCAATAAGAGCGTCTACATCCTTCGCTCATTTCATCATTCATGTATTTTTATATTCTAAAACATGTTTTCGATGGACGAGAGTGAAAATGGAATGCACACGCTATTTGTTTGTTTATATCAGTCTGTTCTTCTTCTCTGTCTTCCGGTTGTTGCCTATTTTGAATGACGAATACACACTACCGCCGCCTGCTGGTAAGGAGAGTTATTGCCACTCACGCATGCGCAGTTCGTACGTGCTCGGCTGAAGTCTTTGCGGTGATTTCCAGTGCGACACACGGCCAATACGCAGGAGAACTCGTCGATGGAACTGTCGGTGTCGGGTGTCGGCGAGTTCTCTGGTGACTGCCTGGTGTGTCAGGGCCTTTAGAGAACTCAAACAACTCTTATCATGGCCGCCACTTAAGGCCCAGACACACCAAGCTGACACCAAAGAACACGTCCCGACGGAACACGACTGTTGTGTCGCCTCACGTCTCCTGCGTCTTGGCCAACAGTCGCACTGGAACACACCGCAAAGACTTCAGCCGACGGCCAAGTAGCACGTACGCACTGCGCATGCGTGAGTGGCAATAACTCTCCTTACCAGCAGGCGGCGGTAGTGTGTATTCGTCATTCAAAAGAGGCAACAACCGGAAGACAGACTGGGTGATAACCGAGAGAAGAAGAACAGACTGCGTGATATATACAAACAACAAATAGCGCGTGCGTTGGTCTTCGGTTTCTTCATTCCAGATCGCTATGATGAAAAATAGCTGAGATGAAAATGAAAAACAATAGCCGTCTGTGTGTGCCTTCTTAATCGTTTGTTTGGGTCCCTCACTTCCGTTTCGCTTCTCATGCACTGATTCGCTAAGCTGAACAGCCAATCAGAGTGATTTATTTGACCGACAGCCTTTGGCCGATTGCCTACCGATTCGACATGGCCGAAAAGACACGACGGTGCGGGACACACCAATCTGAGTAGGGCGACACGACGCTCATCGACGGCCAGACATCTATCGACGGCCTTTAGGTAGTTCTGGGTCATTTCACTTGACTAGGAACCTTCCTAAATTAAAAAAAACGATTCCAGCAGAACCTTAAATTACTTTGTTTCTAACTTGCAAACTCACAGCTTGTTTGTCCAATCAAATCAGCTGTTATTTACAAATGTTCCACTATTTTAATTCAACATCCTTTTCACTCAATATCGTCAAAAGACATTATTGTGCATTGTTGATAATGTAAAGTTTGTGTATGTACTATATACACACTGTAAACTATTATGTTAGAGGAGTGAATTGGGCAATCATCAGAGATAAGTCAAAAGTAGGGCAATGCCTGTGTTTAAGCCTTATGACAACCCTTTCTCTAAATGAAGGTTTCCACACCGACATCAAAGACCTTGTAGAATCACTCAAGCTTATCATGGATTGGCTGTGTAGATATTAAGTCACCCCTCAGTAATGATAATTGATGAAGAAATATTTGCTTTATTGTCGAGATAAAGAAAAAAGGCTGCCAAGAGATGAGTAATGAGGATAAATGTTGGAGAAAATATTTTCACTGCTGACTGATGATGAAGGTTTCGTTGTTTTCCCCTTTCTCCCGCTTACATTTTCTCCTTCCTTTCTTCCAACATTGAACAGTGTATTTAATCTGTCCGGCCTTATCTTCCCCCCAGAAATGGTCATGTTGCAGTCGCACAGAATGACTGATTGAACTTGTAGCTAAAGCAACATTTACAAAGGAAAGAGGGAGATTGTAACAACAATCAAACAACAAAAGGGCGATGGTTAGAAAATAAGGAAGTACAAAAGAAAATAATATCATGAACACTGGTGAGGGGGGGGATGGTGGTCTGAAAATGGTCCGAGGAGAACGCAGTCAAGCTTGTCAGAAGATATTTATATACTCCAGAGTGCCCCATGAATCAGGATAGTTGAGTTTCCATTGATTAAAGAAGAGGGAAACGTTTTTACAATCAGGCTGGATGCTCACAATGAGTGGCTTTGGAGAGCTTGCCGCAGTACGCAGCTCTCTGCCTCGAAGAAGAAACACAGGCACCAAAGAGAGGAAAATACATCATTTTTTGTCTTGGTCATTTGTCTTACATTCAACAAACCACAGTAACATCATGTAAGGGCAGAAATACATTGGGAATTCTGCAATCAGATGGCCTTTTAAAGTTCGATTTTTTACTTCTACAGCATTTGTTTTTTTTTGGTTGTAAAGCTCACAAGCCTTAGATTGCTCTTATGGGTTTTCCAAAACAAGATCCATTTGCCTGAGTGGGAGGGAGCACTCCTGACGTCTGATGTATTGAGAGCCACTCCCAGTCTCTCTTACATGTCCTTGGCAGTGGAGAAGCTTCGCTGCTCAAATCACTTAATGGCCTCTCCAGTTTCCCTTTTAGCAGTTTTCTCTCCTCTCTCTTTCTTTTAAGTCCGGAGCAGAGTATGGAGATAAATTTGAGTTGTCTAGGGAATGTTGGCGAGACCATTGCTTTTGATTTATGCTATTTATTGGCCATTTGTATCCATAAGAGATTACTCTTTATTATCATTGTGTTTTTTTATTATCGTCTTGTCCTATCTGTGGCTTTCTTCAGGCATATTTTGTCAGTTTAATGTCCCTTTTTGTGCCGTATCATGCCATGCAAGTAGGAATGTATTATATTGGTTTGACCCTGAGGGGAGCATTCCAACAGGGGCATTGGTACGCTAGCATGCAATGTGTTTATTTTTATATTAACAATGGATACCATGGCTTCTTGTATTTGGCTCTCAAGCAATAAGAGTAAAGAAGGTGGCAGCTGGTGGGGAACAAAACAGCTAAAAGATTTATTATGGTCTTAGCATAAGGTTGCCAGAGGATTGCTATGTTACTCCATATCTGCTGGATGTGTGAAGGCAGACATTTTGAGAGACCAATTTTTCCTTTTCTTATTCTGATGCCAAACGTTCATGTCGTCCAATAACCGCTAACCGATCCAATACCAGTGCTTTTTAAAATGTATTAATATATTATTATTATCTTTCTTCCATTATTAGTTTGAACGACCCTGTATGAAGGCGATGTTATTACAATTGAACCCATTGTAAAACATCAACAAATGTATGCAGAGAATGAATCCCACAAACCTTTTTTAATATTTAAGTTGACTAAACTTTAGCTAGCTCGTACTTCCAATTTCCCATTTTGGATGCAGCGATTGATTTTCAGGAGCTTATAATGAAAGAAACCATCAGATACATCCCACCTCTCTCTTAACTTTGTTGCACATGGGCAGTATTAATCGGGCTGGATGTTTTTGTGGTTGCTGTGTAGCATACATTAGCTTTAAAATAATACGAAGAAGTGATATCTTAACTTTGTATAAACTTGCATTCCTGCTGATCTGGCATTAAAGGCTATATTTAAAACATTTCTGATACTGGTATCTATACAGGAAAGACACTATACAAAGGCAATAACTCACATAGTTTGTCATAGTAACTTAAAGTCCTGTCAGTTTGTGTTTACAGTTTATTTTTCAGTGGTCAAAACATCAGTTTCTGCAGATTGCATTTGAATTATTATACAACAATTTCTCAACACTGTGTCATTTCTGTCTATCATAATTTGCAAGTCTGAGCAGAACAAACACTTCAAAGGTGGTCAATGTGTGAATGACAAAAACACACACAACAATAACAACAACAACAACAACTATCTTCCTTTATCTCAGGGTTGACTGAGTGTGTTGCCATGGGAGGTGAGAAGTGATATCAGTCTGATTCCATGAAATGCAGAGCCAATGAAACGGGCCGATAATCACTGAGTGAACACGTTGGCTCAGTTGCGGTGGTTGGAGATGCCTCCTCTGCCAGGAAGTAGAACAAACAACCTCAGTGTTTTGTAAGTTAATTGTTGATGGTTCTGATATGAGCTAAACATAGGAGACCCAGCCAGCACCTCACCTTCTCAAAATGTCACCAAATGCTAGGAGCAGCAAGCTGTTTTGGACATTTTGAGTAATGAAAGGATTTGATTATCAACTGTATACACGGCGTGGCTGTGAGATTTGGAAAGGTTGAGGGGGAGGAATATTTAGAAACTGGATATTATGAGAAAAAGCCAGTTTATAACATGAAATTGGCATTGTTTTTAATACATCTGTATGTGCTGCATGTGACCCAACTTTGGGGTTGTTTTTAAATTCCAGCTTTAGGCTATTTTGTGTTCTAAATGTACTTTGGAAACTCACTATTCATTGGCTCAGGGCCTGCCTCCAGCATCGTGATACAAGTGTGTCGTAAGTGAAAATTACTGCATCCAGATATTTGCATCGCAGACGCACAAGGCTCCAGTGATTCATCCAGTCATTTATTTCTAAGCAATTCCTGACGCCGTAAACACAGTTTCAGAGCAGACGTCTCATTTTTCATCCCAGTCAAGACGGTATACGGTGTGAGAAAATGGCGAGGATTTGTAATGCTTTACCAGTTCATGTTTTTCAAGATGCCTGTGTTTATTCTGCTGATTTATTTAGAAAAGCTCTCAGTGAGATGAGCTTCATTGTTGTGCCAGGGTTTGTTTGATAACACAAATTCATGTACAGAATATGCTTATACAGAGGAGGGTGAAATACTGATAGGAGGGAATTTTGATAGAATACATTTGGGTCTGAATCCAGGCAGTATCTTGTAGGTCTACTGCTCAAAGTAAACACTATTGAAATTCACTTCTCTGAGGTAAATGCTGTTATCAGGAAACATTTTCTGTGGACATTTCAAACATGTGTTAATAGTGAACATGTTGGAATGTGCTCGTGTTTTTAGACAGTATAAAAATAGTATTTATTCTAATTTTTATAGGTGTTAAGCCCTACAGTTACTTCAAGATGTACTGTATGTTTCCTTTATAAAGATGTATCATTTTGGCTCTGAATTCATGTGATGACAATGCTTCAATGGAAAGCATTTATACATTAACTGTTGCATTTCTCAAAAGGAGAGTTTAGACTGTGAATGACATTATAATCAAAGCATTAACATAGGCAATAATCTTACTTAAATCCTAAGTACAAACTATTAAAAAAACAGCTTACGACACAAACTCTAGTACATTTAAACATTTGGAGATAACCACAATTTCCACAGAGAATTATGTTGAAGATAAGATAATCAGAGCTGTATTCATCCTAAGGGAAATTCAGCAATGCAGCAGTTGAGAAAGAAGTGAGAAGAGTGCAAATATAAACATTTAAGATAACGTGCAGGTGCAAAAAAGTAATCAGAGGTTGTTGGACACTTGTGAGCAATGCAATAAGTAAAAATACAATTCTTACATATTATCACCCTATACAAATGTGGAGGGAAATATGTTAACAAACAATAGCTTAACTATCTAGCAGACAAGCAGAACATTGTGATATTGTCACTCGCTTTTAGCTCTGTTTTGGTCTGCACCTGGTCAAAATATATGATACGAAACATATGTCTCAATGTTCACCAGTTTGATACATTTTACACGAAAATCACCGTTAAAATATTTCAGCAAGCGAGGGAGCTTCTAGTGATAACTAAGAGTCGCACAGTGTCTCTGTGAGCAAACGCTTTTACATTAAAGGTCACCTATCATGCTATTTTTAGGCAATAGCATAGGTCTCAGATATATAAAACTATATAAAAAACATGTCTATGAAGTGTTTTGCTCAAAATACCAAACAGATCACCCATTCTAGCCATGCCTCATATCCCTCTATTTCACTTCCTGTTTTAAAAGTGCTGATTTAGGGTATAAAGCTTTACAAATAAAAAAAGAATTGATAAAAATTAAAAAGGAGGGGTCTGAGCTCATGCGGGACCCGGCAGTTACTGTCTAAACTAAATACTGCCGTGATGAAACGCCATATCATGGATTATCAAGGATTATTTCTGAAACAGTATGGAGCTCAAAGGCTTTCTCTCTTGCCGGTTATACCACAAGGTGAGTTCCTTTTTATTTCCTGCTTCTTCACACACACGCTCTCCAGTACAGGTTAGCTCTGAGTGTTAGCGATGCTAATGTGAACACCGACCATATTACGTCCAAAACAGTCGGGCATTGTTTCTGATAGCAACGTTTCTGATAGCGCCGTGGGTGTAAAGCCAGCCTACATTTCCGATTTGACGTCATATCGGACGCAAATCTGGATCAGCTCCGTTGTACCCCCGTTTTTAGATATTACGGAGGAAAAGAGAGAGGGTCTTATTTTCTGACGCTGTGTGAGTTCCCTGACACACCGGGGACACATCTTTATGTATAAAAGACATCAAAAAGTGCATTTTGCATGATAGTCCCCTTTAAAGTTCGACCCGATATTCACTAAACAAAATGAACGCACTTTAAGGTAACATCTGAAAATGAAGCCTACATTTCTGTTACTGTTTCTGTGTTGTTGTTTTGTACGGAAGAGGATTAGGGCCACTTGAAAAAAAATTGGGGAATTTGAAAAAAGTCAGAGTCCGAGAAAAAAGTCAGAATTCTGAGATTAAAGATAAAAAAAAAAGAAATTCACATCCCCACATTTGTTTTCCGTAGTTTTGTTACTTTGTTTTGATACAAAAACTGTAAGCTTTGTTTGCACTACAGTGAAGCATTATAAGAGAAGGACATTTTATTTTTTAAGTAAGTAGCACAGGGAGACAAATGCCGACTTACTATTGTAACAGACAACATTTATGCCGTCAGTCAAAGTCAAACTGCTTTCTCCTTCAGAGCAAAATCGGAGGATTACTAAACGATAAAATTGCTAAATAATGCTTTCTGTAATCCAGCCTTATGTTTATGTAACAAAACATTTTTCTAACTTTGACTCATTTTAGTTCTTGAGGGTGTCTTCCCATCCTCTTCATGTTCAGACTTTAATCCCAACATAACGCAGCGATGCTTGGAGTCCTTCCTGAAATCCTTTCTCTCTAAATGAAGTCATCTCATTTATCATTCCTTCATCATGAATCTGGCATCAACCCCCTGCTGTGATTTAAAAACTTCATCCTAGAAAAGCTCCCTGCACTCTTCTCTGATGAATTACGTCTAATTTGAGTTACCTAATTATGTCTCTTAATCGCCCATAACCGATGGTATACAAAGGGATTAGTTTATCATAGGATAAATGGACTTGTATATGCTGTATGTATACATATTCTAGAAAAAAACCATGATTTGTAATCTGGGACTTTGTCATACAGTATATGTATTTTTTTCCCCGATCTTAATTTCTCTTAATTGCCCCGATAGCTGGGTGCTGTGCCTGGAAAAATGATTGCTGAAAAACTCCTTGATCTTCTGCCAAGGCCTTTCAGTGGCATTCAGTTCTGCCTTTTCCCGCTTTTTTTTTTCTTCCTGAAAAGCTGGCATTGCATTGACAGTAGCAGCATTTAGTGTAATTCCCTAGATTGAAAAGCTGTTCCACAATGAGAGATTTCCTCTGCGTTGCTCCTAACTGTTGAAAAACCCACGCTGGGATTAACACACGTCCTCTCTCCTGATTTGCTCATCTCCTGGATTCACTGTTGCCACTTCACCTTTTAGCCTCTTAAATAAACTCCAATCTTAGCACACACAATACTGGACTGGTCAAGCAAATAAATACAGCGAAAGCTCTACTGGTTAAGTAAATTACAAGAGGGATTTTGTTGATATTAGAGATGGAAAGTGTTTAAGTCCAGGCGGCAGTCCTTCCTTTTAAACAAATCCAGCCGACTCCAGGTCAAGAGCCATTTACTGCAGTACTGGATTAACTGGGCTTTTCTCTCATTTGCGGAAGGAAACTGCTGTCCACTTTGCTGTGATTTGTTTGTTCTTGAATGGCAGGACATAAGCACTGCAAAGAAAAACAGTCTTCGCTCGAAGAATACACTTTATTTTTCGTCTGGTTCTCCTACATTTTTTGTACTTTCTTGATTCTTTTTTTCTCTCGTTGACCTATTGGTTATTGGCCAGTGATTTCTTGCCTCCCTTGTTTTTCTTCTTTTCTTGCATCGGCTCCCTGTGTTCCTGAACTCATTACAGAGCAATCAGCCCCAGGCGTTGAAGTGTGCACCCAGAGGGAGCAATAACTGTAAATAAACACTACTGCAGGCTCTCCGATAACATGTTACCAAGATGATAACAGCCCTTCTTAGGCAGGCCTGTTGACCTTCTCCTTGCCTTAGGCTTGCCAAGGACTCCTCGGCTCCCCTATGCTTTTATCTCCCTGACTCTGCTCCAACACTGGAGCTGCTGCAAAGATTACTACTGAGGAAGAGAGGAAAATAAGTTACACTGAGAGAATATAGAGAAGAGAAAAGCCATGAGGGAGAGTGCTTGGAGAGGAAGACACAAAACAAGATAGGACAACAAAGACTCGACCTGGTGTCCCTCCGCCACGTCTTCTGTGTGAACTCCTTCTTTGTAGGGCTCAACATAATTAACTTGTTAAAAGATAGCGTGAAATTGGAACAGACTTGTGGCCACCAACACACTGGACACACCGAGAGGAGACGATAAAGAGGCAGAGTGACGAACAGAAAGAAGATGAGACCTGAGGGACGGTCGTGCCCAAATTCTGATAAAAAAAACATCTTCCAACTCTGCGTTTTGAGGTTTGAGAAACAGATGAAAGTGAAGATTGCAATTCCTCATGGTTCACTCCCCAACACTAATGCAGAGCGTCTGACAGTAGCATGTCCAGAGCTGTGGGGCTAGAGCAGTGTCTGGATGAGATTGATAATACAATTAAGCCAGTCCCAGTATGAATGCATCACTATGACCCATTACTACACCGACCGCTTCAGATGGAGCATACCAGTCTAGCTCCAGGGCCTTTTGGACGGGAAAAAAATACAATTATAAAAGGCTAGCTAGAAAATGTGTTCTCTTTAGGATGTGCCTGTACATCATCAGATATGTGTGCCTGCATATCTCTGCGCTGTCCTCAGGCCCCTCTTTCTTCATCTATATTGAAACCAGGCGCTCACTGGAGCATAGATGGACTCATAACAGTATGAATTCTCCCTTATTGTCCCCTCTTATTGTCTGCTCTTATCCGGGTTTTGTTGTATATTAAGATCATTTTCACAACAATTTTCCGCATAATGTTTACAAATATACACGATCACTTATTGTGGGTGTGTGTGAGTGTGCAAGATTGTTTTAGAAATTACATTTAAATGAAAATCAGTCTTTTTATTCAGGCAATCATGTGGACAGGAGAATATCAAGTGAGTTCTCAGACAGTACATTAGTTGAGATGAAGGCAGACATTTAAAGCATTTCAGACTTAGCTGCAAATCAGAGCATTACTATTTAACTAAGGTAGATGTTTAATGCTTTTTTAAGGGCAGGGTCTATTTGCTATTGGGAGTTGAAATGCTGGAGCTTTATGTGCATTATTAAATAGTAATGCCCTCTGTGTTTAACTAAGTGTAATGGTATTTCTTCTCCTTGTTGGCACTGGTCTTAACATCTCAATGATCTCACCTATCTGTTTCATGCTGAACTTCAATTAGCTTCATCTCGTTTGGGACCGTGTCATTCACTTTATGGCCAAACAGTTCCCATAGATATGCCAAGTTGCCAACGTATCTCCACCCCCGTTGTCCAAACTATGTCAATTTGGCTAAGACTGCTGAAGACTCATATTAGCGTCAGCTGAACTTTTAAATGTCCTCAATTTCTTAACTGCATATTCAAGTATAGGACATGAGAAACGACCCATATCTCTTTTAGATTCAATATGGCATATCAGTATTGTATTAAAGGTGTCCTATCATCTCCTTGACTTTGAAAGGCAACCAGCTGAGACTCTATGAAATGACTGACTGTTACTTAAGTTATAAACCTCAACTTTTCGTGTTGTACACTTGAAAAAACACAAGATACTGTATAATGTGTTAATTACAGCTGCTGGTAGGCGGACTGTGTGAATATTTTCACAAAGCCAGCTTGCTGTTTTTCCCCCAGTATTCATGCTATGCTAAGCTAAGCTACCCAGCTGTTGGCTATACTGTATCTCCATATTTGCAACCCTGGCTCCTATTATGTTCCCAAACAACTAAACTGCACTGAGTTTTCTGCATCATTTCAAACCTACTGTACACAATTTCATTTGTAATTGACTTTGACTGAGAAGTGTTATTCTTGTGACATGTCTACTACTGGGAGAAAATCCTGTTTGTTTAAACTAGGGATAGGAATTTGAAAGCAAATGTATATTCGAATATTCGACCCCCAAAAAAACGGTTGACCGATTAACCGAAATGTACATATCCTATAAAAAAAAAGAAAAATGGGGGAAACATTTTTACAAAAATTAAAATAAAATTTTGAAAAATAAATAAATACATGTTCAAATAAGTAAAGAAACCAAGTCGAATTTGTCAAATGTATTGAACTGGTGATCACAGTTTGAACAGTTGACAGCTAGGCCTGCAGCTTTCATGCTTAAAACATAACTTGGTTTTTAAATGAAAGAGGGATCATACACGAACAACATAACGGGTTAGGGTAACGTAACCCTATCACAACAGAGATCAACAACCTGTAACAGGGCCTATGCACAGAATGCAGCTATTCAATACTCATTCTTGTTTAAGAATATGAGCATGTCTACTCAGGGGAGAGGCGGGTGCGGAGGCGATTCACAATCAGGCCAGCTGTAGAGAAGACCCTCTCAGCTGGAATTTGGGCATAAGATGAGGTTTGAGTCTGCGTGGTCTGTGTGTAGGGAGGGGCAGCAGCCATACCATTATGGCTATCTAGATCTGATGGATTTGGACATAAACGCGAGTGAAGTATAACCGTACGCGAGAGAGAGAGAGAGAGAGATCAGCACCTGCAGCTCTGCCCGCTGTGAGGGGCCGGTGAGCGGAGCAAAACACACCTTTAGACCTAACACACTTAGCTATGGCACTGTCGTATACATTGAA
>NW_022987792.1:870536-958036 GCF_902827165.1 Trematomus bernacchii | reverse complement strand
TTAGTCAGTACTTCTACTTTTACCAGAGTATTTTTAAACACGAGTATCTGTACTTCTACTTGAGTAAAGGATGTGTGTACTTTTGCCATCTCTGGGGACAGTGCTACCATACTAGAGATGCATAGGTTCTCGTATAGGTATTCAAAATCATTCTCAGACCTATGGGGTGGCTGTAGCTCAGGAGTTAGATGGTCATCCACCAATCAGATGATGGATCAATCCTCAACCCCTGCAGTCAACATGTTGATGTTTCATTGGGCAAGATACTTAACCCCAAATTGCTTCGAATGGCCAGCAGTGTGTGAGTGTGTGTGAATGTTAGCCTCCCTGAGCAGGTGGTATCTTGTACGGATGCCTCTGTATGAATGTGTGTAAATGGGTGAATGCTGACTTGTAAATGAAAAGTGCTTCAGGTTGTCGTCTAGCTGTTAACCTTCAGTTCAACTGTTCATATGTTGATATCCAGCCCTATTCTCATTCTTCACAAATGCAAGGCCCCATGTGTCTGGATCAAGCAGCACTCGTAAATGTTACTATTGAAACGGAAGACATTTACAATCAATCGTATAATACCATCAAAGTAATCAACCTTGGGGAAGCTAATTAATGTGTGCACTAAGTTCTACAGATCCATATTACAGTGATATTTAAGCATGACATTCCCAAAACATGGAAAAATAAATAGCTTTGAAGTGACATGTTATCCCACAGAGACATTATTGAATTGCAGCACAAATACTGTTTATACATAGGCTACCGTATTTTCCGGACTACAAGTCGCACCTGAGTATAAGTTGCTCTTGTTAAAAAAACGTGTCGTTAAGAGAAAAAAACATATATAAGTCGCTTCGGTGTATAAGTTGGTGGAGCTGGCATGTAGTGGGGATTGGTCCCCATGCTGAGGACCCGGGTTCAAATCCTTTCTGTCTCCTCCTTTCAACATTGTTACTTCAACTATGGCACTGGCTGCCAAATAAAATCTTGCAACATTACATTACATTACATTACATTACATGTTACTTGTTAGACGCTTTTATCCAAAGCGACTTACATACTCAATACTGTGGACAATCCCCACAGGAGCAATTTGGGGCGAAGTGTCTCAGGGACACAACGACATGCTGACTGCAGTGGGGTTTGAACCTGTGCTCCCCTGATCCGAACACCAACGCACTAACCCATTGCGCCACACGCCTTACAAAAATGTTAAAGACAAGAGAAAATAGTTTTGAGGGGTTGTAAAGACTGGAAAACATTTTTTTTTATGTATTCATATATTTTACAGGGACAGTGCACATTAATCAACATTTCTGTAAAGTTAGCCAAGAGGCTATTTTTCGTAGTCCCTGGACAGATTTTGTAAGTCAACCAAGTAAATACAATCACATAAAAACATGAAACATACAGTCCTGGAAATATTATTATATAAACCAAACGGAACAATAAAACAAAAAACACAAAAAAAGAACATGTTGAAACACAGGCAGTGTAGATTCTATAACTGCAGTCCATTGACCATATACTTCAAAGGTGACATTATGCTAATTTTCAGGTTGTATTTTGGTTGTCGACTAGAACATGTTTACGTGCTTTAATATTACAAAATATATATATCTGCCTTGCTGCGTGGACAGGTATACTCAGAGGTTTTCACCCTCTGTGTCTGTTCTCCCTCCAGAGCCCCTGCCTTCCTCCCGCCCAGTTCTGCTCTGATTGGTCAGGGTTTCTTCTGTGTTTTCTGTGCTCTCAGCATCTCTGCACCGTCATTGCCGCCAGGGATGACTGCAATAGCCTAAGCAGCACTTTCTACCTATATATAGTGTACAGTAGTTGTGACGTCACAGCCATACCAAAGTCATGGTGTCTTGTTTTAAAGGCACAGTATCTGAGAAAGTGGGCTTTGTGGATTGAACATTAAAGACATGAAATCTCACCTTTTTACACGAAGGGACCTTTAACGGAGAAACATTTGTGAAATAATAGCTAAGTCTCTGATTTGTGAACATGCGTTGATAACATCGTCATCTTCACAGTGTTTGTTTCCTTTGTAACAACCTGTCATCCCTTTTATATGTCTTTTAACGACATACAGTGTAACTCAAAGTGTGATTGCTCTGCTGCCAAACCAATCAGAGAGAACATTGATTAGCAGCGTTTTCCCTTTGCTTCCAGTTGACTGTGTAGTGAAGTTCTATAATGATGTGAGGATGATTTTCACCGCATCGATTCACACATCAATGTATCGAAGCATTAAAGACAACTACATCTAAAAACACATACCCCTCTATAAATAATAAAAACGCCCTCAGAGAGTGGCTGAATGGCGTTATTAAGACTTTGACCTTTGGAGGCAATTATCAGCAGGGTCTAATAGTCTGTGTTTGGCAGTGTCAGCTGTGTGAATGGCTGTGAGTTGGTATGCGAGGAGAGATGATCGATTGGATGACACATCTGCGTGGAACAGGTGCCGCTCTGCTTTCCTCTCTTTGTCCACGCTCGCTCGCTGCAGCTGGGTCTGGTTGCACCCTCCGCCTGCTCTTGGCTTTATCTGCTTTCAATGGCTGAAGATTACATTGCCACGCAGCCAAAAAACGCTCTCCCCTGCCAACCTGCTGCTCCTTCACTCGTGGAAAACATACAAGTCCCAACTGATGAAAACTAAGGAACATCTCTCACCTCGTTCTCCTAATCTGTAAAACAGTGGTTACTGGATAATTAAACCTTCTGTCATTACTAGGCTATACTATTATCTTTCGAGTTTTCTGTGCCTATTAGCTCTTATCTGTGCTTACGTATGTGCTTTTGTGTGTTCATGGGTTTGTATGAGGCTTTTAATTGGACATACGTGTTTTAAAATGTGCTGCTTATGTGTTAATTATGCACATGTGCTTTTTCTGTGCTTATGTTTTCTTCTAATGCCATCAATATGCCAGTGACTGCTGATTTAAAAATAAGTATTTATGGCTCAATCTGGCACACTTACATGATGGACTCAAGTGCTCATGTTAATTAATGTGCATTTTCCCAACTGAAATGAATAAATCCAAAAAACACACACATTCACAATATATATTTTTCAGATTATGGCATTTTCATAAATTGAAATTCAACTTTTTTTCCAATATTGTACACATTTTTTTATTTATTTCAAATAGTCATGAGATCATACAATACAAAAACGTACCCTTACGACAAAACATACCGAACACCGAGATACCGATACAAATGAAGAAAGAAAGAAGGAAAATAAAGAGTGATCAACAGGAGAAGTCACAACCTTGAGAGTTTAAAAAAACGTGCGTATTCTTAACGAGTTTGTACTTGCTGTAACCATAATGCTATTGGTGACCAATCCATAACAAACTCACCAACAGTTCTTCTTAACACCTATGAGAACTTGCACGCCATTTGCATAATGGACATCTGTTTTTCAAACCATGCTAAAATATCACATTATTATTTAAGATGCCAAATGTGAAAGTTATCCCATAGTAGTCAAATATCACATCAATATTTCATACCCATATTTGTAAGGTTAATTAAGCAATAGCTCACGACAGGCCGTGGTATATGCTCATTATATCACAGCTAAGGGGCGTGGTTCGGCCCGACGCGAAGCGAGCAGTTTGCTTTTCAGCCCAACTGTATACAGTTTTTCTCAGACGCGGAGGGATACTGACTTGTTGTGAAAAGTAACTACAATTCTACCCGTGGTATACGCTCAGTATATCACGGCTGAGAACCAATCAGATTGCTTGATTTGACTTGTCCATTTTATAAAATACAATAAATGCTGAGTGATAAATACACATTATAATTGACAAATGAATCTGTAACTTAATACTTTTTTCACATGTAGATCTGTATAGTGGCTACATAAGGTGTTTATTTAAATGTGCATGCCCACACTTGAGAGATAGCTAAACAGGTAGTTCACGCAGTTGATGTCACTCTTATTACGTAGATCCTTTTTACACAATGTTTGACTATTATGTATGTATTTATGTATTCTGACACACAGGCAGACGTGGTTAATTCTCCCTCAGCACATGTAATTTCCACAGGTCACTTATCAACATATAGCCTTCACGCCTCCCTCTGACACCCACTGCCTGCCTTTTAATGTCTGTATAACCTTATGTTGTATATGCCTTTTGAAATTAGAATTAGCAGAGTCTATGAAGAATGACTAGACAAAGTACAACAATTCTATATTTCACCAAGCTCTGCCACAGCTAGAGTAGCGTTGTGCAGAGAGAGAGATGTGTTCAGGCTCCGGTGTGCTGGAATGAGACGCCACTCACCATTAGTGCGAGCTGCAGAAGCTGTGGATGGGATTCAAATGTAAATACGGCTCAGTCATCAGCTTATTGTTACGCAATAACCTTGTGCAATTTCTCTCTCGCTGCTTGTGTGCTACTGTCACATGCTGTGTTATAAAACTTGAAAAATACTGCTTTCAATATGCAATTTAAGACTGAAATACTGCATCTGTTTGTGTATCAGACTCAGAGTGCTTTGAGTTTTCTGTAGTCCTAGATAAAGTAATGATAGTGTGTGTGTGTGTGTGTGTGTGTGTGTGTGTGTGTGTGTGTGTGTGTGTGTGTGTGTGTGTGTGTGTGTGTGTGTGTGTGTGTGTGTGTGTGTGTGTGTGTGTGTGTGTGTGTGTGTGTGTGGTGTGTGTGTGTGTGTGTGTGTGTGTGTGTGTGTGTGTGTGTGTGTGTGTGTGTGTGTGTGTGTGTGTGTGTGTGTGTGTGTGTGTGTGTGTGTGTGTGTGTGTGTGTGTGTGTGTGTGTGTGTGTGTGTGTGTGTGTGTGTGTGTGTGTGTGTGTGTGTGTGTGTGTGTGTGTGTGTGTGTGTGTGTGTGTGTGTGTGGCAAGCTGACTAGTGGATTAGGTCTGTCCGATGGCAGAAGGAGAGGGATCTCCTTTGACAGTGTGGTAGTTAGCCCATCTGTCTATAATCAGCTGTGTGTGTGTGTGCTGCTGCTGCTGCTGCTGCTATGGTTGTACTTTCCACCAGGTGGTCAACAGTACCCTGATGCAGACTTTTGAGGGACGTTGAGCTTGTGATTTCCTACTTGCCAGATAATCTTAACTCTTAAACAGCTGCCTGGAATCGACTGGTTAAAAGTATTGGATTAATCACCGAACCAAGAGAAAATAAACTGTCAATTTGTAATTTTTCTGTGCAGCTCTGACAAGAAAGCCAACACACTCTCTTCTCACGTTTTCCCCCCATCTCTTCTCTTTGAACCTGACAATCATTAATCCCTGCATGCGGTCTCCACTTCATGTGCGTTCCACATATGAATCAGGAGATACATACAAGGCCTATATTTAGAATTCTTGTCATGCAATCATCTACTTCCCAGTCATCTTATAGACAGCTAGGAGGATTGGAAGCGGGGAAATAGTTCCCATCGGATTAATTATGCTTCCTCTGATCATCTGGATCTTTTTGCTGTGGATGGTATATTGTGTGTCAGTTATGGATGGCTGGAACAACACCCGTCTGTTGGTCTTTCTGCTCCCCATACATGCTGCTCTCTGTGGGCTTTGCTTTGAAGAGACTCACAGATGCAGTGGGGAAATGGGCAGAAGCTCTATACGGCAAAGACCACCATGAAGATGAAACACTATGAGTAGGCTCTGCTCTGTGGGACTTAGTGTTGAAGTGAGTCCGTCTTGACTGGACTTTGGCCAATACAAAAAACTAATAATAATAATAATAATAAAAATCTAACTTTTCTTTTTTTGTATGTAGCACTTAAAGGGTTTTTGGCTTATTGAAAACAAATCTAAATGCAGGACTCTTGCTTTTTTGTGTTTGTAACTTTATGGTTGATTGCTGTTATTGTAAGTCATGTTCATCAGCCAAAACATATGTTGTGTAATATATTGTCTGCGTTGTGTCTAAGCGTCATATTCTCTTGTGCCCAATGTTTGTGATATTTTACAGATGCCCTTTTGTGAGTTTTTGAGTTTTATTTTCCCTGTAGTGTGTTATATACAGGGGTGCACATAACTGGTACGCAGGTACGCATGCGCGGCAACAATCTGAAATGCGTACCGTCACTTGTGTCACAAAGCGCATTTGCGTACCGACGTAAATGTGAAGCTTTTCCAGAAGGCGGTTAGTTCACCGGACGACAGAGTCGGTCTCCGTGTGCACAGACAGGGCTGCTGTTAACGTCGGTCTGTACAGCAGCCCTGCGCTAAAACAGCTGATCACAACGTTCACACGCGCCGCGGTCACGAAGCTCTGTACTCTACTGACGCCACCCCCCCCGTTGACAATCGCGAAGCGGTGTACTCCACTGACGCCACCCCCCCCCCGTTAACAATCGAGAAGCGCTGTACTCCACTGACGCCCCCCCCCCGTTAACAATGGTCAGAAGTTGGAGTACCAAACACTGACTCCAGGTACTCATCTGAGGACCTCACTGAGAAAGTTGTGTGCACACCCCTGGTTATATAGATCGTTGTGCATGTAAATGGTCTGCAAAGAGTGAAATCCCTGTGTTCCCTCCAGAGGAAGTTTCTCTCCCACACACTCCCCCCCCCCCCCCCCCCCCCCCCCCCCCCCCTAGCGCTCCAACACATTGTACGTGATAGGCTAAGGGGAGGGACATCTCTAAGCGGTTGGCCAATCACTGCCTGTGCTGCAGCACCTCTTTTCACCCTCTGTCTGAAACCAGAGCCCAGTCTGCTCTGATTGGTTAGCTGGCCGCCTGTATGAGAAAAACAAAGAGCTTTTTGAACATGAATCCTCTTTCACAGTACGGGAACAGAATACATGAATGAAACCTGAAAATAAGCATCATTTTAAGTTGACAAAATGAAGGAATACCGACACAAATGATCCAGTGTTCCTAACTCTAATGTGTTTCTCTGTCTCTGCAGGGAACCTCGGCCGCGTTGACTACATCAGTGAGTTTGAGTTTGACCTCTTCATCCGACCCGACACCTGCAACCCCCGCTTCAGAGTGTGGTTCAACTTCACCGTGGAGAACGTCCGCGAGACACAGGTCAGCACATCTCTTGTACTCCGATACTAACAATCTCTAAAGCTTCTCTACCACTTTCATATTTTATTCCATAATAAGCACATTTAAACCGAAGCTACCAAGTGCTCTGTTTCTCCACACTCATGCTGTGGAAATGTGTTGTTAGTGGGAACACTCGTAAGCCCTGTTGTTCTGCAATGGGTTGGGCCTTTCTCATAAGGGCGGGCTATGACTAAAGCCAGTGGTGTGCAAGATTGACGATTGTTTTAATGAACAAAAACGTATCTTCTACACTTCACCTCTCGATAAGAAGCATTGTAATGTAGACAATGTTAGGGTTAAATGCTTTGAGACCTCTCTTTCACTAGTGTCATACTTTTACTGTATCAACAAATGTGCTGCATTGTTGGTATAAGGTATGTTGTTACTTATATAAAGCCAAGATTTAGTTGGATCCAATTTGATAAAGATATAAGCAATAGCTTCAGTATTAATGAGAGAAAAGCCTTGCTTTAAAAGGCAGTACCATGAACAGCATGAGATGCGGCATTTTCTCGTGACAACTATAACAACTTGTAATAAAATCAAGGCTTTGAAAGGGCATTTTTTTGGTTCGTACCCAAAAAAGAATTAGTCATCATAGTAATTTATATATTTAAAGATCCTTATAGGACACCAGGTTGTGTTTCCGTTCTGAAATAATATTCTGGATCATTTCGCTCTGTTTTTTTTCTTCTACTGGATGTCCACATTGCTACAGTCAGCAGAAGATGTTACCACTTTGAAATAGTGCTATGATTAGATATTATACAGTTCATGTCTTACAAATACAATTTGTGAAGATCCTTTTAACACATTTCAATGCATTCAATGTTGTGCCCATAACACCCCCAAAGTTGTTCCTCCTCAGAATTGAGGCAGTCATCTATTTCCTTCCTCTTTTCTCGTCACAGCCTTCGAGCTTGACTCTGCCACTAGCGAGCTCTGAGCTCTGTGATTGGCTGACAGAGGTGGTCACATGCCACAGAGATACACTGTATGTGGGTACAGTGAGTGTGGCTTCGGGGGGATGGAGGCTTGTTCTCTTCTATTTGAAAACTTAGCAGGATAAGAAGAAGGTAAAATTGACAATCTTGGCATTTACTGTAAGTCGACTGCTGCCGTGTAACATGTACGCATACTGGCTTGTCAGGATTAGGTACGAGGCAAACAAAAAAGGAGAGATAAAGTTTAGAGATAGTGTGAAGACAGAGGGAGTAGGATAGAAAAGGTAAACATATTGACAAAATGAGAGCGAGAAAAAGGTGTGGATGAATACAGAGCATGCTGTTGCTGCTGTCTTCCTGTAGTGTCCGACCCAGCCTATCAGCCCATCTCCCTGCAGTGCTGTAGTCAGCACTAATCACATTTTATGGCTCTGAGATGAATGGGAGGCCTCGGCTTGGAGCCTGATCGATCCCAGGGCCAGATAGACCAGCATGCAGTCTGCTGCCCGGCCAACAGGATATTTGCTGCTGTGGCAAAATGACAGAGAAAGTGTGGGAGCGAGGTGGAGAGGAAGCGATCGCGGGAGGGGAATATGACACACAAGATTGATAAATATCCTGTGTATGATCACACTATGTACACTGGCACATGCTAAGCTTACATGTGAACAAACATTTCCATTGGACACTTCCACGCTCTCAATCCATAGGGCCCCTCTTTTATAGAAACCTGTTTCTTATCTGTCCAATTTCCTTCTTCTAAGAGGCCTTGTGTGAATTTAATCTACTCCAGTAGAAGGTGTTGTGGTTAAGTGCTGCCTGTGCATTTGGCCAAGGTGTGAGTGTTTATTTTATGTGTGTGTGTATATACTGACGCTGTGATTATATTGTGCCTGGAAACGTCAGAATTCACAGAAATCTTTGGTCTACACCCTAATGATTGTAATATTGATTTGATGGAGGAAACAAAAATGAAGCTGAGAAATTAAAGAGACACAAAATAATTACATGAGTAAATAAAGCAACTAAGTGTAGCTATGTGGGGAGAGGCTGTGCTATAGAGATATCAGTGGGTTCCAGGGGAGAACTGGGCTGTTGGAGTGTTTCATCCAGCTAAGCCTTGCTAACTCTCAGCCTGAGCCAGGGGAATGGGGAACAGTAAAAGCCCGTGATATTGGAAGTGAGATGGCCATTTTGAAGGAATGTAAGCTGGTGAAACAGATTTGGTCTGCCTCAATCAGCTTAGCAGCTTTGTGGAAATTGGCTTCACCGTAGCACCGGTTATGATGGATGGCTGGATGGATGAATGTCTCTTTTTTTGTATGTCCTTTCTTTTTTGTGTGTTTTTCAAACCACTCACTTACCTCAAAGACTCAGACCAATTCTGGGAGCGTTGGTTTGCAATGAACGGGACAATGGGACACAGTTTGAGGTTTTGCTTGGCGCTGTGTGTTTTCTTCGGGTCTCTCTCTGAGTCTTCACTGGGCCTCATGAAGACATACAGTCTGTGTTTCACTACATCTCCTTCTTGATACGATAACTTACTTAAAGTAGCCTACACCAAATCTAATGTTGATTTCAATTGCTCTTTGGATGTTCCCATGACTCTGTTTGGGAAGTCGTTCTTTCAACTACAATATGCTTTAGGTCTTAAGGTATAAGCTATAATCTGAGAAGAACATGCTCAAATGTTTGTTTTTGTTGTTCAGAGCATTTAATCAGCATATTAACATCTACAGTATTTCAGAATTGTTTATCCCACTTAAGGCAGCGTTCTCATGAATTTCCCAGTCCAGAAATAAATTGTTCGATCGTTCTGAATTCCCATCATCATACAACAACTTATTTGTGTTGTTTTTGACCAAATACCTGTTATGCTTTATTGGTTAAATATGACATTCCTATCAGCCTAAGTCATACTTTGTGTTAACTGTCAATAAGCAACATTTTTCACAGGTGTGCTCAAATACAGCCTCACAGAGCCTCCTGTGTGCTAAGTTATCTTACTGTATCTGTGATTGACAAATGACCAATGTATATATTACCCATTTTAGTTCCACCTACAGTATCAAATGTTTTTTCTGATCATTTCTACTGCTTGTCTTTTATAACCATACATGCATTATCTATTTTAGTTACAAGTATACCCCTTTGCCTACTTAGTCATCATCCAAATACTAACTCACACTTGGTGCTACACAGTGTATCTTGGCCAGTAATGGCCAGGAAAATGTTCTCCCATCTCATATTCTGAATAAAATAACAGGGGACCATTAAAAAAGTTTTCGCCGGATGTCCAAACCGAGTGAATTTTAACCTGACAGCTACTTCTACTTAATTTCAACTTCTGCCGATGTTATGACCAGAAACCAGTGGATGAGTTGATATGACACCCCATTGGGTAAGTTGATATGCCGTTCCATTCTGCTGTAGGGTGTGCTTGATGTCAGGCTCCGTGAAGGGCACGGCTGTGAGCTATTATCATAGGAGCCTTCAGGGAGCCATTCATAGAAGACAGGCAGTAAAACCTTGCGCCCAGTGCCTTCAACTCCTCCAGCTCTTCCAAATGCTGCAGGGGTGATTTGTAAGCCTCACTTGTCCAGGGAAAGCACAGTGCACGGCGGTTACTCTCCATAATCAGGAAAGAGGACGAACTGAAGCAGAATAGGCCATGTGTTACCTAGAATCCCTAAAGAACTGTCATCCCTTCACTGTTTCAGACTCACTCACCTCTTTGAAATCCGTCATCAATTATGTTATGCAATTTGTCGAGGGGGAAAAGTTGGATGGCACATCAAATGAAACATTAAATAGGATGTTAAAGCTATCACAGAGCCATTATGGATGACGATAATCAACCTGTTCTTCTTTTATTCAGCCACTATGAGGCAGTTATATAAATCAGTTCAGAATGTGATCAGATATCACATGTCATAATACCTAATTGAGTTTAAAAGGCCTTCTCACATCCTCGACAAAGTGTCACTTTCTAAATGTGTAATTGACTTATCAGTTTGAAAGATACCTCATTAATATGCTGATGTCTTGTGCTTAAGCAGACACAAAAGGAACAAAGTTAAGAAGAGTGAGTGAATGAGAGAAAGACAGAGAGATAGGGAGACAGCAGTGCAAGAGTAGGGTAATGGATGTGATGCACATTGATTTTTTTTTTCCATCCAGAGGAGACAAGCAGGAAGAGAGGGGAAAGGAGGAGGAGGAGGAGGAGGAGGAGTGGTGTATTTACGAGAAATGACTTCTTCATGTAAGCAATACATTTCCCTCCCATCCTAAATAAAGCACGTTGGCGGAAGTTCTGGGAAGTCAGCTGCTGGTCGTGGTGTGTAACATCAAAGCCAGCCTCCATAATAGGGCTTCTTATCTGAACTCACTGCTTCATCAGCTCTGGACAATGTTCTGGCGTAGAAAGCCTGTCTCGGCTATGTGGATCAACACATGTTCCCAATCTGGTTATACTGTATATCCGCATCTAGTTCACCTCTGTTTCATCCCTCGTTTCCTCTGTGTCCCTTGCATCTTTTCACTGTCATGTCTGTGTTGTAATGTCCTTCAGCATGTGACAGAGGCAGAAGAAGACAGACAGGTCTCTGGCACACATTATTGGATGAACATAAGCTAATCATTGCTGGCATAGCATGGCCATGAGTGTGCAGTGCAGGCAGCTGATTGGTGGCAGTTTCTCGAAGCCCCAAGGAAGTGCGTCAGGCTTTAAATGAAATGTTCTTGGTGGCTAAAAGGTGGTATTACATTCTCGTGTCAGTGATGTCATTTGGGCATAACAATAGCTGGTACCCATTGACTTACGCTTGGAACGAGACATCTGTAAATCAGTGGATTTTTTTTTTTTTTAACCCCTATCAAGTTGCTAGGACGAACTCTTGAGTGGATCTAGATTTAAATCATTAGAGTTTAAAAGTTTTATGCTGTATGGTCGAATCCAGTTATCCGAGTTATTTTCCCTCTACATTAATTAGCATGAGCCGAAAATGGACAACATTGATGGAGCGGATTAGTGGCTTGGTGTAAGAAAAACGCAAGTGCACATGTTCTTTGGGCCCCATGGATGCCAAAGATCCAGGGAATATCCGGGGAAGATCTAGGATAGATCAAGGGAAGATCCAAGGAAGATCCAGGGAATATCAAGGAAATATCTAGAGAAGATCCAGTAAAGATCCAGGGAAGATCCAGGGAAGATCTAGGGAAGATCTAGGGAAGATCCAGGGAAGATCCAGGGAAGATCTAGGAAAGATCCAGGAAATATCTAGAGAAGATCCAGTAAAGATCCAGTAAAGATCCAGGGAAGATCTAGGGAAGATCTAGGGAAGATCTAGGGAAGATCCAGGGAAGATCTAGAGAAGATCTAGAGAAGATCCAAAGAAGATCCAGGGAAGATCCAGGGAAGATCCAGGGAAGATCTAGGAGAGATCAAAGGGAAGATCCAGGAAATATCTAGAGAAGATCCAGTAAAGATCCAGGGAAGATCCAAAGAAGATCCAGGGAAGATCCAGGGAAGATCCAGGGAAGATCCAGGGAAGATCCAGGGAAGATCTAGAGAAGATCTAGGAGAGATCAAAGGAAAGATCCAGGAAATATCTAGAGAAGATCCAGTAAAGATCCAGGGAAGATCCAGGGAAGATCCAGGGAAGATCCAGGGAAGATCCAGGGAAGATCCAGGGAAGATCTAGAGAAGATCTAGGAGAGATCAAAGGAAAGATCCAGGAAATATCTAGAGAAGATCCAGTAAAGATCCAGGGAAGATCTAGGGAAGGTCCAAAGAAGATCCAGGGGATGTCCAGGAAAGATCCAGGTGAGTTCTAGGAAAGATCCAGAGAAAATCCAGAGAAGAATAACTAGGGAACATCCCGGTATTTTCGTTGGCTTCATGCACCCCTAAGCAACTGTCATAGGAACGAAAGGGGCCCTGTATCCAGTTCTCTTCATACTTCCATGGGTGGGGCTGCCGGTGGGAGGGTGCTGGATATGTAGCTCTACTGTCAACAACATTCACAAAGGGAAGGGCTCATGCAAATTCACAAAGATTCACTGTCAAACTCACAAATACAAATCCACTTACATGCTTATCAACAGGTCTACTTGTCTCCTTGCCCTGTCTGCCTTAAAGAGTATGCATTTGCCTTTTTTCCCCCTGTCTGCTTCTGCACCATATGGCACAAGGTAGATAGGCATATACCCTCTGCTTTTGGTCTTCTTCTTCTTCAGAAGTTCAATTTCTTAAGCTGCCCCTCTCTACAGGCTCCAAAGAAGAGACATTGGCTTCTGTGTCACTCTGCCAAAGGGACTATTTCACTTCACAAACACTACACAGGCCCACAAAGTTTAGGATCCTCCTTTCAAACCCCAGAAGGAACTTGTGGAAAGACATGTGAGGTTTTGAAAGACATCAGACAGCTGTGTCAGGGAGCGTAGGGTATCGTAAGTGACCCTGTTCTGTTAGAGCGAACTAAGGCATGCTTCCTTATTGTCAGGGCTGATGCTCCCCAGATCAGTTCATAATGACATGGACAAAAGGATATGACAACAGAACAGAATGAATTTTCAAATTGTCTTCCTGATAGCAAAATGAGTTTTCCCTGGGTTATCTCTGCTGACGCAAGGTTCCTTATCAAAATTCATTGCTTTATTTTTAGCTTGATTCACTTTAAAAGGAGGCACAGAGCTTAAGGTTATGTTTTGAAATAAAGCAGACACTCTTTCTACATCGCATTTGGATTCACTTTATTCAAACAGCAGAGACTTATGCATAGCTCTTAGCTCACAGTCCCAGGACTTGTTAAAAATACAATATGCATGCCTGATATAACACATTTTCCTTTTGATCTGGAACAATCGTCTCTTTGCAGTACTCTTTTTTCACAAATGTATGACCTACAGTCGAGGCAACTTGTACGTTTGGGATCTCTGCTTTTGTGTGATATGTCAGGAAACAGCTTGTAGTTTGCCACGTGTTTGGCTGGCAGGGGAACATCTGTAGAGGGATTGGTGTGTGGGCCCATCAAGACAGTCATCAGTGGGCCATCCACTCGGAGCCCAGCAATATGGTGGAGTGATATTCTGCCAAAGTGGACTCTGGTTGCTAATTTCGCGAATCAAGGCGCAGAGTGCAAAGAGCAGTCAAGTGCACGAGAGAGTGTTAGTAAACTTTTGGTATTCTAGTTGCAAACAGGAAGGGATTACACTTGTGTGGCCTTATTCATACACACTATAATAAAGGGCACACATGCCTTTAGAGGTTACAATTCAGTTTGTCTTTTGATGGTTTTGACTTAGAGGCAGGTGGTGGCAGGAGCCCAGGAGGCCTTTGCTGTCATTGAATAGAGAGAGCAGGGTTGCAAGCCACAGCGTTGAATGAAAATAAAGGGGTAAGCACAGTGAAAGAAATGAGCAGATTGAGCTGCTGTCAATTGTACTCTAAAGGGGACATATTCTGCTCATATGCAGGTTCATATAGTATTTAGTGTCTCTACTGGGACATGTCTCTCTGCTTTAATGTTCAAAAACCTCTTTGTTTTTCTCATACTGCCTGTGCTGCAGCACCTCTTTTCACCCTCTGTCTGAAACCAGAGCCCAGTCTGCTCTGATTGGTGAGCTGGCGTGGGAGAGAGAATCTCCCTCTGGAGGGAATTTTGTGATTTTAGCCTTTTGCTGACTGTTCACAAAAACCTAAAGGAAAAACCCCAATAAACATAATAAGGCCTCTTTAACCTGAATATTTGCAATGCGTCCATATCTAACCTGCCACCTAATCGTTTCCATTTGTCACAGCTTTACTTATGAAGCCAAGAAAACTGATGAGCTGCTTGCATTTAGAAAAGATGTAAATAAACCAGGCAAGAAGGACATAGTGGTGAGCAGAAGGGGAAGGAGAAAAGTGATGCTGATGTTCCAGGGGAAGGCTTGGTTGGGTGGCTTGGTGAGGGCCTTAGCTGCTGTGCATCTGCATGAAATGATGAGCCTGGTGTCAGGACATGGATCATCCTTTTACACGGAGTAATGAATACAGATTGCACACCGGATAGAGAGGCTCTGCAATCTGCTGCACCACAAATGAAACAACTGCCGTTCTAATCAAATAGTCTTTTCATGCCAGCGCAGCCCTCAACTTGGGCTAAATTCAATTCCAGATTTGCAGATTTGTGGGTTGGGGGTTGGAGAGATGCAGGAGGCAAGGGGGAGTTATAAATGTTGTAATTAGAGTATTGTTTAATGTGTATGTGTGTAGACGCGTGTGATGTGTGTACATTGGTGTGGGGGAGGGGGAGCTCCCTGGCATCGTGTTGTCGTTAACCACTTGGTTATTTTAGATAGCAGTCGGAGGAATGGGTCCAATCACAAAGACACACACACACACACACACACACACACACACACACACACACACACACACACACACACACACACACACACACACACACACACACACACACACACACACACACACACTCGTGCACAAATGCCACACGTTTAGCTAATTATGCCAACTAGTGGCTTGGGAGAACACGTTGTCTGTATTCTGTATTTAGGGAACAGCGAGGAGCTTTGAAGGAGAGCCGCAGTGCCTCTTTGATGCTGCTTTTGTGTTTTGTTTGTGTGGTTTAATAATTTAATCAAGCCAAACGTCCTCCTTCTCTCTGTAACTGTCTGTTGGTGGAGGCTAATTACTCTGCAGATTGTTCTCCTGGTGCTAGAGATGAGAGTTTAGATCCAGAGGGGGGGAGGGGGTGCTGATGGCTGTAATTGAACAGTGTGCTGATGGGCTGAGATGTCTGTCGACTGCTGTTTTATTGTTTTGGGAGGCTGCTGACGAGCTACTATTCTAATATGCGCCATCTGATGAGAACGCCTGCAATGTTTGCCTTTCCTTTACATTCTATATATCATTCTATCTATATCTCTGGCTATTACACAATATTACATTTGTAAAAGTATTGTTGTCACACTTTTTGCGATTGCTGTGAGAAACAACTTATTGTTAGGTAGGTACAGTAGAGTAAAGGGAATATTTAAAGAGAACTATACAAGTTCACCAAGGGAAAACAACATTATATTTGCTAAAGTTTAAAGTGGACCTATCATGCTATATTATAATAATATAGTGTAGGACCATACCTATATAAGGCATATTTATACTTTTTTTTTTTCAAAATACCAAACAGATCATGCATTTTAGCCATGCCTCATTTTGCTCAATTTGAAAAATGTTAGCTCTGTTTTTGCAAGGGCTGATTCTTTGAGAACAGCACCACCTACAGGCCTGGCATATGTACTACAGCGTCTCCAGCGCTTTCGAACGGCAATGCCGTGGTTGTCTCCTCCTGATTGGTGGAGTTGGCCCAATAGCCGTAGCACCACCGTCCTGACGTCAGGACAGTGTTCAAATCTGGATCAGTTTTTATCAGATCCGTTGCAGCCCCTTTTTTAGAGATTTGGGTATGGAGGAAAATAGAGAGGGTTGTGTTTTCTGACACTTGGTGAGTTCCCTGGAACACCGGGGACACATATTCATGTAGAAAAGACGTACAAAAGTGCATTTTGCATGATAGCTCCCCTTTAAGTTGTATTACTACATAACAACATTTGTAAAACTGTGTGTGATTGCTGAGAGAAACAACTTATTGTTACGACGAGTAGAGAGGAATATTCTAAGAAAGTTGACCAAGAGAAAACAACATTACATTTGCTTAAAGTTCAAGTATTATTTTAAAACAGTATGCGATTGAGAAACACATATTGTTACATCGAGTAGAGGGGGACATTTAAAAAGGAGTCTAAAAGATTACTATTATATTTGCTAAAGTTCAAGTATTATTATTAAATAACAACGTTTTAAAAACTGTGCGATTGCTGAGAGAACAACTCATGGCGCGTTTCCACTACAGCGCGGAGCACGGTTTAAGAGGGCTGTGACGTCAGCGGCCCGTTTTTGGTTGCGTTTCCACTTGGCCTAGTACCGGCCGGCGGGTCCTAATTCACAGTTTTTCTGGCCTCATAAAATCGTGGGTCTAGGGCCAGAGACAACGAGGCTGAGTCGGGCTGAGTATGCTAAACTAGAGAGAGCGTCGCTGGCAAGGGGGCAACAACTACAACAAGATGGACATATTTGACCGTGATTTAATTGTAATACACGTTTCAAAATGATGCCGAAGTAACAACATACTGATACCGGTTAGTAAAAACCATGAATTAATGCTTTGACAAGTCTGCAGACAGACGGCAGGGGAAACACCTTTTAAAATGCGTGTTTTCTAAATGGAGATTGGCTAAGCTAACGCAGTATATGCTCTGACCGTCCACACTCACAACAACGGCCTATACAGACATAAATAAACCAGCGACTGTATTCACCATGACACAGGCAGTCTGTGGTGTGTACTTGTTTAACTTTTGTCTAGTTTCTGAACATATATAAGGAGCTGTGAGCTCTGAGTGCTAACAGCTAACGGCTGTGTTGTTTTTCTGGGGTTCTCATTGAAGATGACGTCACGGCTCCGCCTACACTGCGTTACTATAGATACTACCCCAGTTCCTAAACTGTAATGGAAATGCGCCATAAAGTGAGCCAGTCCTAACGAGGCCTAGCCATACCGAGCGAGGCCGAGCGAGGCCGTGTAGTGGAAATGCGCCATTATTGTCTGACGAGTAGAAGGGAATATTTAAAGAGAAGTATAAAAGTTTACCAAGGGAAAAATATAGTCTATCTGCTAAAGTTCAAGTAATTATTTAAGTTAAAATATTATTAAATCATTTAAAAAAAACGTGTTGCCATTGCAAAGAGAAACACCTCATTGTTACGACCAGTAGAAGGGAATATTTAAAGATTACATTAAGGTAAATCAATATTATATCTGCTAAAGTTCAGGAATTATTACTTTTCTGAAACTGTGTGCGATTGCTGAGAGAAACAACCTATTGCATGACGAGAAGAAGGGGATATTTAAAGAGAAGTACAAAAGTTTACCAGAGGAAAACAAATATGGAGTGAGATTAGATAAGAGGAGTGGTAGCAAGTCATATTATAATACAATACACCATGAGCAACCAACAGCCATTTAACTGGTGGAATTCTCTGTGATTTATTGCTATTGATGAAGGCCTATATTGCCTCTAGATCTTCACAGATTGTTTTATGAGCTTTCTTTGCCATAGTGGGAGGTTCATACTCTTCTCCAATACATAGAGAATGCAACCTTCTTTTCCCATTTGCGGTATCAGTCTAAATCACAGCGCATGCCAGATCCATTCAAACATACTGCATAGTGACTGACATACCACATTGATTAAAAGAGCATTTAGTGTTACACTGCTACAATATTCCTCTCTCTTGCTATTAACATTTATATAGAACGTATACTCTCTAGGGATTGAAGTGTATTTAAAGTTCAACTTCTTTAACTACGTCTATGATCTGGGTCTCTGAGCTTCTTTCCGATCTTTATTAACGTCACACATCTGAAAACACGGCTGATTAAAAAATCCCCTGTTGCTGTGTTTAGTCAGCAATAATAACAGCTGACCGTTCCGCCATGGTCTTGAAGATTTCATCCCCCATCCAGAGCTAGGCCGAACCGTGTAACTGATTAGATTTCAATGCTGCTGGCTCTAATTAGTGTTCGTGTAATCAAATCAACAGACAGACTGGATTAGTATGTACAACTCTACTGTATAATGGTACACACTCTACAGGGGATGAATACATCCTCGTCAGAAAGGAATTTTAGCAAGTGTTTGGAAGTTGTAATGGAAAGGTGTGAGCCAGCCCTATCCATCTTCACTATTGGTGCTTGATGCATTGTAACAATACAAAAGTCTACTGTAGCATTACGTGTAATCTTTATACCCAGATATCTGCATATAAGAGCTGTATCTGTAGACTACTGGTCAAGATGTCTTTATGTCTTAGGATCCCCATTAGCACTAGCATGAGCATTAGCTGTTCTTCCTGGGGTCCTCACACACACAAAACATACATAAACATACATACAACACAATTAAAACAAAACAGCTCGTAAAAATAAAAATAAAATGGTCATCCAAGGCCAAACAAAAGCAAATACAAATAAGTGTACATAATAATATATACATACATACCCACAGGCACAGTTCAATTTTACTTTAGATATGAAGAGAAGTCGTATTTGTATCAGCTTTGGTTGGATGTAGTCAGTATAAGAACACAAAAAGGCGAATGCATTGGCAGAAATGCACTAATGAGATTTTGCAAGATGGTTATTGTTGTTTTTTTTCATCTCTCCATTCATATACATTTATTTATTAAAATAGATTAACCGTAAAGGTCGTTTCTTGCAATTCAAGTTGGTAATTTAAATGTACCAGTGAATGGAAGACAAATGATTGGCCCACATATCAATACAGATATCCACTGGCTATAAGGGAACACCCAGTTGCAAATAAACTCATTGTTCACTTTTTGTTGATTGATCTTCATCAGGTCAATTAGATATACAGTAACACCTGCAACATCGCATGTGACCACCAGAGCCTACATCATTGTAAGACGACAACTGATCGGTAGAGAATGCATAATGTACTTGCTGTCAAATTGTCAAGGACCAGTATTTATTCATCCTAGAATGTCATGTGCACTTTTACTCACATGGTTCAAGTGTTGATGCATGTAGATTTGTTTTTCGTTGGTATTTCTAAGTTTACTATTAGTGATTTTTAATGAAAGTGAAAGCTATAATGCAAAAGTCCATTTGATTCCAGGCGGTCAATTTAAGGCAAAGATGACCCTTTTTTTTATTTTGTATTACAGAAATTATGTAAAGTAGTGTTTAGCCTTGCAATCTATTGTGGTTTTTTAAATATGTGTATCAAGAAGCCAAGACACAGGGAGTGGTGAAGTGTTGGCTCCTGTGGGTTGTTTCACTGCTGATTTGATGGTGTGGTTTTTTTGGAGGAGACAATTTAATGTGGTTAGGTCAAGTCAGTTTGGTTCATTTACTCTATTCACTGTCATTGACATTATGTGGTGCTTTAGCTGCTGGTGGGATGGCGGACTCTGCTGTGAGTTGAGACATTTATAGCTACTGTCGTGGCGACTGCATACATGCTACGCTGCTAACACACTCATATATATAGTATGATATAATGTGATGGCCTTGGAGCTAGAGTACAGTGTGTGTGTGTGTGTGTGTGTGTGTGTGTCTGTGTTTGTGTGTGTCTGTGATATGTTGCAGCTCACGTAGAGCTCTATCTCCTGGCAGCACCTGGTGTCAGCACTGTGCGCCACAATAAATCAAGACTGTCGTGTCACATTTGTGGTGTGTGTGTGTGTGTGTGTGTGTGTGTGTGTGCTTTGTCCATTTCTGGTGCCTGCAGGTATATATTCAGAAGCTGAATGTCAATAAAACAAAACGGCGATTATTCAGGCTGGTTGGCTGAGGTGTGTGTGTGTGTGTGTGTGTGTGTGTGTGTGTGTGTGTGTGTGTGTGTGTGTGTGTGTGTGTGTGTGTGTGTGTGTGTGTGTGTGTGTGTGTGTGTGTGTGTGTGTGTGTGTGTGTGTGTGTGTGTGTGTGTGTGTGTGTGTGTGTGTGTGTGTGTGTGTGTGTGTGTGTGTGTGTGTGTGTGTGTGTGTGTGTGTGTGTGTGTGTGTGTGTGTGTGTGTGTGTGTGTGTGTGTGTGTGTGTGTGTGTGTGTCAGAGCCCCTGGGGGATCCAACTTCCTGTTCTGTGATGCCTTGGTCACATCTGCTATGAATGTTTCATGTCTCACTGCTAGTAACCCGCTTTGGGTTCACACAACAGCACACACACACACACACACACACACACACACACACACACACACACACACACACACACACACCTACAACATCAGTATCCTGCAATGTGAATAGTTTAGACTTCCATTAACTGTGACATTGTGTATCCTTAGTTTCATCAGTACAAATGCATTTTAATCATTCAACTGCAATTAACCAGCAATTTATCTTTTCATTATGCATAGTGCAGTTGGCTCTGCATATAAATAACTGCACAATTCTCTAAACCAAAAACTTAATATGGCAAAAACAGAGAGTTTGGGAAATAGCAATCAAACAGTTATATATTGTATGGCACGTGTTAGATTGTTCGATATCAGTTTCAACTTGTGTATGGCTTGTAAAGATCAGATCAGATCTAAGTCTGTGAGATTGTTAATGGAGGGTTGTTCCCCAACCATCTCATGACATAAAACAGGGAATACCTTCAGAGGCATTTCTAAAACCTGGTCAGAGTAGGTTGTGGATTATTTATCGTTGCCATAAAACTGGACCTTCATGCCTGATTTGTATTGACACGCCTCTCTATAGTGCTACTTGCACTCTTTTCAGTAAAAGCAATTTAATGGCGAGCAAATATCTTACAAAAATAGAAGCGATTTAACAAAATTAGAAGATAACGTACCATGTTGCTATGTTGTCTGTTAGTAACTGACCTTGCCCAATATGTTACAGTTGGACCTGTTCATTCTCTGCATGGCTACACTCATACAGAGGACTAGACGCTGAAACAATTTAAGCAGAATAAACTTTCTAAGGATTTTCTGTAAAGCAGGATTCAGATTAGGGATCACAGTATGGTAAAGACACCTTCCTGCTTTGTTTAGCATGCATGTGTGAAACCTCCACCATGGCAGCAGGGAGTTTTTCGAGAGTAAACAGATGTTGTTTGTCTTTGTGATGTCGAGATTTAGCATCTCAAGGGATGCAGCGGACCTGTGCTTTCCTGTAAGCTCACAGAGGAATCAGAGATGGAAATAGCTCAAACAGATGAACAGTGTTTCACAAGAAAAGTGAGACGAGGGTTATTGTTTTTACACAGCAGTGCTCGTGGACAATATGGTGTTGTGGTTGTATCACTTGTAAAAATGAAATACTTATGGCTCAAAGGATGGTCTCACTATTTGTGTAGGAGGTAGACATATTTATATACAGTATATGTTTGTTTTACATCATTTTTCTAATTATGCTATTTCCTCTTACGATCTTTTCATTAACGGGTTGTCTTTTTGCACCCGGGTGAAAATAGCTACACCACAACTATTCAGCTATTTACACCGACCCCACCCCATTAATAGCTACATTGGCTATTTACACCCTGAGTGAATGTAGCATAATTGACTATAGACACCCGGTTGTAAATAGCATTGTTGACTATGTTGAATTACGGCTCTTTGAAGGGAGCCGGATCTTATGGCTCCGTTCCTTTTCGAGAGCCGTTCAAAAGAGCCGTTTTTTGTCTAGGGGGCGGGGTTAATAGGTTTATCTGCGAAATAATCACCAGGATAATGATTGACTGTAAAGCCAGAAATCTACTTTTACTCACCGAAAAATGTATAACTTGCTACATCTCTCAGCCAGCCAAACTACTACTCAAGCAGCATGCGCTATGCCATCATTTATGGCAAATTTGCCTTCAGGATAGCAAGTTCCCGTAAAGGCGAGTGGATTTATGGCAGGCAGTGAACCAACGATAAAAAGAACGGCTCTCACCAAGTACGACTCGGTTCCCTTTGTTCGTACCAAAGAGCCGTTCAAAAGAATCGGATCGTTCGCAAACGTAACATCACTAATTGACTATAGAGACCCGGGTGCAAATAGCATCATTTGGCGCATTTCCACTACACGGCCTCGCACGGCCTCGCTCGGTATGGCTACGCCTCGTTAGGACTGGCTCACTTTATGGCGCATTTCCATTACAGTTTAGGAACTGGGGTAGTATCTATAGTAACGCAGTGTAGGCGGAGCCGTGACGTCATCTTCAATGAGAACCCCAGAAAAACAACACAGCCGTTAGCTGTTAGCACTCAGAGCTCACAGCTCCTCATATCTGTTCAGAAACTAGACAAAAGTTAAACAAGTACAAACCACAGACTGCCTGTGTCATGGAGAATACAGTCGCTGCTTTATTTATGTCTGTATAGGCCGTTGTTGTGAGTGTGGACGGTCGGAGCATATACTGCGTTAGCTTAGCCAATCTCCATTTAGAAAACACGCATTTTAAAAGGTTTTTCGCCTGCCGTCTGTCTGCAGACTTGTCAAAGCATTAATTCATGGTTTTTACTAACCGGTATCAGTATGTTGTTACTTCGGCATCATTTTGAAACGTGTATTACAATTAAATCACGGTCAAATATGTCCATCTTGTTGTAGTTGTTGCCCCCTTGCCAGCGATGCTCTCTCTAGTTTAGCATACTCAGCCCGACTCAGCCTCGTTGTCTCTGGCCCTAGACCCACGATTTTATGAGGCCAGAAAAACTGTGAATTAGGACCCGCCGGCCGGCACTAGGCCAAGTGGAAACGCAACCAAAGACGGGCCGCTGACGTCACAGCCCTCTTAAACCGTGCTCCGCGCTGTAGTGGAAACGCGCCAATTGACTATAGACACCCGATAGGCAAATAGCATCTGCCTTTCTTTAATGTACTTGTAATGTGTGCATTTTGAATTATACAGTTATCAATAAATTGCATGAATTACTTAAAAAGCCCCACAAAGCATCATTGTGATTTAAAAAAAACTATTTTACCTTTCTTTTCTTTGGGTGGTATACATGTGTATAAGTCTGGAATAACAAAATGTCAATAAATATTTCTATTTGATTATTTATCATTAAAATCCCCCAAAACTAATATGATAAAAACACATTTATGCTATAATTGCCAAACTGGTCCAGGTACTAATGGATTAGAGTATATTTCTGAAGGGTAAACCCACCCATAGCACTAAAGCTCAATGTGTAAAGTTTATGAATTTGCTTTATCTTTCTGATGAAATGGGGACGCCTGTATAGATGATAGGAGAGTAGAACATAAATAGCAGGAAACATTGTGTTCCCTCCACTTTAATTGTCCTATCGTCGTTAGCCAAACTAGAACACTGACAGCCTATGTGTGCTGTCAAAACTCTGCGTCCCCGAGGAAAAGCTTTCCTCTGTGGGTACTGGATCTGGCAAGCATACGTCAGTACACTCATATGAAAAGCCTGAAATGTCAAGGACCAAAGGAACAAGGGAAGACAATGAAATGGGGGAAGACACAGATAAAAAAGACGGAGAAGTTTTATGTATAATGAGCAGTTGGGAATGTGAGGATGGCTGAATTAATCAGACCGCTGGAGCTCATACAAAGTAGGCAGAATGCTTTTCATGTGACAAATGTGTAATTAAGAATGATTTTATAACCCCCCTCCCCTCCCTACACACAGTATACACACACCCCTTGATGGACTAGAGGTGGGTGGGAGAAACAAAGCTTCTGTGTGTGTTTATGTCTGAGAGGGAGTGTGTGTGAGAGTGAGATGAGATGGAGGCTTTAATTACAGTCCTATTAGAATAACAGCAGCGCCCATCGCTCACTGATGCTGAGTGATGGGATGGGATGTTTTCATTTTGGCATCTTGCCTCTTTTTTTGTCTTTTCGATGTGACACCATATTTTCAGCCAGAACATGTGGATTTGAAAGATTTCAGCCCACACTCACAATATATTTATTTTGACTGCTCATATTATCAGCAACAGCAGAGATGGTTGATCACTGGCTGAATACACTCACTGTTGTCTGGCACGGTTTGGTTCACATGTCTTTGGATTTGAATAGTTTTGAAGGGGTGTGGGCAAAGAAACTTTGAAAGAAACTGGATCATCCTTAAGGCTCACTTTTTATTTAAAATGTCCACCAAAGAATACAGAGAGCAGATACATTGCTTTAGACTGTTTTTCTATGTAAACAATCCAGCACCAGTCACTTTTACGCTGCTATGGACCATTTTGAACTCCCATTGGCACTATGTACATCATAGCTTTTATATATATCATGCTTACTTGAAGTAAACGTTTTTTTTGTGTTTTTTTTTGGTAAATTATTGAGTGTTCTTGCATTTTAATGTGTGAGTTTTGGGACTGTAAGAAACAGTATTTCGATCTTTCTGTGTGTACAAACATATTTTGAGATTGACAATTAAGTTGACTTTGACTTTGACTTTGACTTTGAGTGGTGAAATGAAATAAAGTACATTTTCCGAAGTACAATTTTGAGGTACATTAGGCCTCGACTCAACTACATTTTGGAAGCCAATATTGTACTTTTTACTTAATAACATGTACTGTATCTGACAGCTTAAGTTAGTTTTCAGATTCAGATGATCATTTATACAAAATACAAATCAACTGATAAATAAACGTTGACATATCATTTAATGGTAAGATATCCAGCAGCAGTATACAAAATAATTCAAGTTAACAGCCTTGATAGACGCATACATGTATAAATCAGTGATCCAGTGGTTTAATATGTGAAGATCCCTTCGCTTTGCTCCACGATCACCCTGTATGGTTTTCTCTTTTCATTAATGACCGCCCTGTTGCACATTATTCCGCGTATTACTCGGCCACATGCTAAATAAACCGTCGACTTGACTCACAATATGAATCATAAATTATTTTACCGAAAAAACAGTGCGTTGCACAACGTAACAATTTGGCAAAAACAACGCAACTTAAAATGAAGGCAGCACTGAGCGAGGTTTTCTGTAACTGTCCAAGTCTGTTCATATTTTCTTTTACATTTACCAGTCTTTAACCCTCCTGTCATGTTCAGGTCAAATCTGACCGATTTACTACTCTCATAAATATTGCCAGGGTGTCCGCGGGGTCTTAAAAAGTATTAAAAGTTGATAAATAAATTTAGCGAAAATTAAGGCTATTAAAAAGTATTACAAATAATTAAAGGGCATTTTCCAAGGTAGCTTGTTTTCAATAAGTATATGAATTGTCCAAAGAGGTTGTATTCTACAGTGTGCCTGAATGTAATCATTGCGTAGGTGTGTAGTGTGATTCTGTGTAGTTTATTTATGGCATCCCGTTGGGTTTGACGTCATCTGAACAGGACATCGCACGCTCACTGCTTGATAGCGTGCGAAGGTCCGTTTACGCCGGTTGTTAAACAACATCGTTATGGGGAAATGCAAGTCTGCGTCCAAATGGTTGGAAGATAAGGAGGAAGGACAATCAATACTGTATATAGTCAATGTGAGGTAAAGTGTGTCGCCAAGGTAACCGGTTAAAACTCAAAGTGGCGATGAGGTCTTAAAATGTATGGAAAGGGTCTTAAAAAAGGTCTTAAAAGGGATTACATGTGACTTCAGGATTCCTGCATATACCCTGATTGTGTTTAAGATTTGATTCAAGGCCTTATGATATCCTCTACAGTAGGTCATTGAACGTATAAACTACTGATCACCTCTTTCAGTTAATTTTTAGAAATCGAATGTATTATTATTATTATTATTACTCCTACATGTTTTCTTTTATCCAACCATCGCTCCCCACCCACCTCGTCCTAAACTTGACTGATTTTCATCTTAAATATTGTGTTTAACATTTGATTCAAGGCCTTAAAGACTATTAAACACCTGCACTTTTCCATAAACATTCATTTGATTGAGGACTTAATGGAGCTCCAGTACACCCAGCTGTATACTCATTCATATAGACCAGTAGTATGAGGCATTGTTTACATCTTTAAATGGTGTTAAATGCAATGTATATGGTTCTTGTGTTAATGTAAGAGCAGTGACAAACACAACAGGAGGGTTAAACACTGCCAGGATCAACCAGTCTTAAACCTCAAATCGACCATTCACAATTGAGTATTCAACTCAAGTAATTTTTGCATTTGGTAGTTTAAATGTATTTTGATGGCAATCCTTTTTTACTTTGCCTTAAAGGTGGGGTAGGTAATTTTGGAGAAACCAGCTCGAGTGCGCTAGAATTTGAAAATACACAGCCGGAAGAAATCTGCCACTTCCTTACAGAGCCCCTCCTCCAACACACACGAACGTGCACATGACCAATGAGGGCACGAGATAAGTTTGTGCACAGATGGAAGGCTGACAGGCAGGTAGGCCATCCAGTTATTTTAGCCGGGCCGGCTCAAATGATTGGTCGTGCTTTTTACAGTACTACAGCTTCCACAGATGACATTTTTTTATGGATTTTTAGTCAAAGCACTTCAGATATTCATTGCTATCGGGATGTTAAGAGCATTCCATGGAATATAACAAAAAGTGTATCTCGAGCCGGTTTCTCAAACTTACCTACCCCACCTTTAAGTGTGATTTTGAATGCATGACTTTGACTTGTAACAATTTTAATTTACTAGTGCGACATTTTTTATTTAAGTAAAAGATCTGGGCACTTCTCCACTGATGGTAAAGTAGGAATAAAAGCGTTTAACTACAGTGTCCAATCAAAATCAAATCTAATCAAATTGTAAGATTCTTAATAATACCCAAACATAATGAGCCCTAATCAGCCTTGAGTCAGCGCTGCACAGTTAGAGTGGTTCTCGTTTCATTAAATAACTCCCAGAGTGCTCTGGCTTTAGGTTTCTCCCCAAAATGAAATTGCCCCTGATATCCATAACGATAATTCTGATTTGTTGTACCTCAGCTCTGCTGTGTTGTTTGTGTGTTTTCTGTTCGTGTTGGGCTCTTTTGCCACAACGTGAAATGCACTGTATAGAAATATGAAATGTTACATTGATTGAATTCAGCTCTTGCTTTTTATTTCATCATCCTTTCTTTCCATCTTTTGATATTTGCCATTAGGCGCGTTCACACCGGAGTACTTTTACCCGTACTTTTCCCGTTTAGTTCAGTTAGTGCCTGGAATTTTGCGTTCACACCAAAAAGAGAACTTAGTTCAGAGAACTTTTACCCCCATTTTGCTTTGCTTTTTCCAGTGTTGGAAGAATTACTCAGAACTTATATTTAAAGGTGGGGTATGTCATTTTGGAGAAGCCAGCTCGAGTGCGCTAGAATTTGGAAATACACAACCGGAAAAAATCTGCCTCTTCCTTCAGACTTCCTTACAGAGCCCCTCCTCCAACACACACAAGACCAATGAGGGCACGAGATAAGTCTGTGCACAGATGGAAGGCTGACAGGCAGGTAGGCCATCCAGTTATTGTAGCCGGGCCGGCTCAGATGATTGGTCGTGCTTTTTACAGCGCCACGGCTTCCACAGATGAAATTTTGTTATGTATTTATTGTCAAAGCACTTAAGATATTCATTGCTATCGGGATGTTAAGAGCATTCCATGGAATATAACAAGTGTTTCTGAAGTGAATTACATACCCCACATTTAAGTACAAGTAGCAGTACCATAGTGCACAAATAGTCTGTTGTGACAATGGAAAACCCTGCATTCACACTCTTATGTAAGTAGAAGTAGAGAAATGTTAGCTTCAAAATATACTTAAAGTACCAAAATGATGCAGAAGGTTCCACCGTTTTGTTTTTAATACATTGTATTAGTGGATTATAAATATTGGTACATTAATATGATACTTAAATCGTGCAGCTGATAAGCTTGTTTTTATTACTCTCTAATCTTCCCTCGCAGCTTGACCTATCAAATTACAGTATATAACAATTTAGTAGCTGATGAATCAGATAACTTGAGTATGAGAAATTCACTAACGATGACAGACAAATATGGTGGAGTAAAAGATCATATATTAGATTCCAATATGTAGTAAAAGTATACAGTTGCCTACAATTTCAATAATCCTGTATATATATTTTTGTATATCAATTTGACATTGCTTAATTGTGTATTGTATAATAATTCTCATGTTACATTTTTGTATAATTGTTTTACACATTCAAAATAAATCAAATCAAATCAAATATAGTACATTACTTGAGTAAATGTACTTAGTTACATTCCACCATTGATTATGTTGCCTTAGGTTAAGAGGTAATAACCACTTACTGCAGGGTGTAGCTTCGTACCTGTGTGCACATATTATATCATTGCCAATATTTAATGAAATAGAAATGTGTCCATTCAAATTATTGTCTGGAAGTATTCATTGTGTGTGTGTGTGTGTGTGTGTGTGTGTGTGTGTGTGTGTGTGTGGTGTGTGTGTGTGTGTGTGTGTGTGTGTGTGTGTGTGTGTGTGTGTGTGTGTGTGTGTGTGTGTGTGTGTGTGTGTGTGTGTGTGTGTGTGTGTGTGTGTGTGTGTGTGTGTGTGTGTGTGTGTGTGTGTGTGTGTGTGTGTGTGTGTGTGTGTGTGTGTGTGTGTGTGTGTGTGTGTGTGTGTGTGTGTGTGTGTGTGTGTGTGTGTGTGTGTGTGTGTGTGTGTGTATCTCTGTGTGTGTGTATCTCTGTGTGTGTGTGTGTGTGTATGTATCTCTGTGTGTGTGTGTACGTATCTCTGTGTGTGGCTGAGTTGCTGTCTGTCATCACCCAAACTGCATTAACCTCGGCCCCTGTGCCTTCGGGGCTCACCACTTCCATTTCTCCGCAACAAATGCAGGTCCTGGCCCGGGGCAGCCTGGCAGCCAGCATAGTTAATGACTTATTTACTGTTTAATGGCTGTATACCGCACCACAACAACAATTAATGAGAAAAAGCCACACTCACAAGCAGTGGGGGAGCCAGGTGGTGGAGGTTATTTTCTCCTTCTAACTTTATCTGAGCTCTGCCTTCTGCTCCGGCCTGATAAACTCCTGCAGACAGACAGGCTGACAACTGCTTTTACACACTGAACAAACACATACCTCAGCTTGACCTTATTCTCCACAATACTTTCTATACAAACCATTCAGACACTGTTTGTCCTTGTTACAATCAAGGTATTGATCTTGCTGGTATTGCCAGGGTTAGAGGGTTACTTCTAACTCTGGGAAAATGTATCCTGTTACAATTACCTAATTACCTAATTGGGTCCAAGTATCACAATATGAAAGTAATGATTTATCACTGTTTTACTCCAAAAAATACATTTTACAAATGCTGTTTTCTTTTAATACATGAATACAAAGCACATGATCTTTGTTTATCACATGGCTTAGTTGAAGACTAATGGCAGTATATTAACAGCTGGAAGTCTCTGCTGTTTCTCTCTTCTCTTTTGAACACAATATAACAGCGACATTTCCATCTCGTATAACACTCTTCGTAAGAGTGACTTTGCGTGTGTTTCTTAATATATCATTATTTATTTGAAATGAAACCCTAACATTGTTATCCTGCTAGAATCCCCCATTTAAAGCAGATAACCAGATTACTGGGGCCTTCTTTTTAAATGGGGGATTCCAATGTTAGGGTTTAATTTAAAATAAATAAAATTGTTACCTTTTTTTGTATCTTCATTTTGTAATCTGTTACTCCCCAAGAATGTGTATTCCTCGCTGTTGCTTTTCAAACTCGGCCACTGAAAGAAACCTGAAACTCAGCTGAAAAAGCCTCCTTTCTTATCATCCTATCCTATCCTTTCTTTTTTCATTCTTTCTCACAATCCTGTGCCTTTTCTGCCGTCCTCTGTTGTTCTCCGCAGTTCTCCTTAGCCTTGTGAATACCATCGCTCATGCAGTGAGCTGTTGCAGGCACTTTGTTGCTGACCATGGTGCTGAAAGCCTCCTGCCTTCCAATTGCCAGAGTGTTCATTTCATGGTTCATATACCCTGTTCTCCATTTGTCAGAGTGCCGTTAGCCCCCGCGCTTATTTCTTTAACCCCTTCCATTACATATAATAACAAATCAAATGTACATTTGTTTCAGCTCGCAGTCACAGTTCTCCTGCGTCTGTTAGACTTTAGATTAAGGCGGGGGGGGGGGGGTGTGTTACGTGTTGTGTGAGTCGGGTGCAGAACATGTTGCATGCAGTTTTCTGATTGACTTTTTGTTCTGTCATTGGCCTTCTGAAATCTAATAGAGTGGTGCAGTGATGATGTCTTTTTGAAGACCAACCCGGAAGTTAGCATCGCAAGGAGTCCCTCAACAAAATGAAATGGGATCTTTCCATTGGGTTTTGGAAAATAGCACTTTGCTCAGCAATATAATGTCAACATATTATCAGCATTCGTGATACGGCACGTGAATGTGATGGACACAAGTAAAAAGCTAACGCTGTGGTTGTTAGGGATTGGTATTGAGTGGTGCAACAATAATGATGGTTTTTTTCGCCGAAAATTTGGCTAATTCCACAAAAATCCAATATAATTTTTTTATTTTTATACAATTGCTAACACCACTTTTATGATAGTTGAAGCGTGAATGCAATCTCTTTAAGTAAGAAGCTAACGTTAGGCTTTGAACAAACTACGTCACGGTGTCACGACTAAAGGCTGCTAATGTTTGTGTAACGACGTTGAGTTGTCTGATTCGCACACTTGTGAGCAACAGCTGTTTTTATGATTCATAGTAGTTTTGCACATTCATCAGTGGGGTGTGTACTGATGTGTTTAATATCGTAGAATAAAACATGAAAATGTCTTACTGTTGGGCAAAGGTCGCGTTAACCGAATATTTTCCGTCTATGACCGATTTTTGCATGCCCGCCAAAAAGGAGATGATATCGTTTCCAAACCTAACTTTGCCGTACAAATCATTGAAATGTCTGTGAGTGGTTTACGCTGTGGCGCGCTCCCGCGAGGTGCAGTGGGCATGCATAGCACCGGCGCTAACAGTTCACAAGCGTCATGTTTCACTTTAAGCTTAATGCCTTCTTGTTTGTGTTGTGTGTGTGAGCCATTCAAAAAGCCAGTGTGATTAAAGGCATTGTGCCGTATTTAAGCCCCCTTCATGATTGCTAACATGCTTGGTCAGTCATTCCCCACGTGCGGTCATCACAGCATATGTGTGCTGACTCCATGTGGACATATTTGGTTTTCAAATTCCAAGAGATCCCCCACCCCAATACATGACTGTTTTAATATAAAACATCTACTCTGATGTTAAGAAGTCTTGACAATGTACCATTAAGCACTTGATGGCCCTTAATTATGGTGCGGGCTCGTATTCTAATGTAGTCTTGTTTACACATTATTGAAGGTGTCTTTTATCCATCGTCATTCACAGTTTACAGCTGAGATCAAAATAATTGAAAACACTAAACACAAGGCTTTTGTATCAGTACCTCAAATATTTGTTTTCCGACCTTGAAGGAAAGCAGGCTACAAAACAAGCCTGTCGTATTTATTCAAAAATGTTACGTAAGTGATATTAATATTCTCTATCCTAAACTGTAGTTAACCTCCAAAGCTGGTTAATTCTTTTTCATTCTTTATTTCATTCCCTTCAATGTCCTTCATTTAGAAGGCCGCCTGTTTTGGTTCCAAATTGTCCTTCATGCCAAGCTGGATTTGTGCGCGGTGCTATGCCAGACGCTAAGTAAATGTGTTTTTCAATCAATCTGCTCCCCAAGCATCGCGCTCGCTTCCTTCTCCTCTTTCTCTCTGGACTCCAGTCCCCTGTGTTTTTAGGACAATCTCTGTGTCTCCTCATCTCCTCCCGACCTGGCCGCCTATTGCCCTGCCGTCATTCCCCCCAGGTCTCGATAAATAACCCTGCACCTCTCTGGCCCTCAGCTCTCCTGGCTGCTGCTGGAGCACATTTGTTAAAATATCACCTGCTGTAGAGGGGAAATTGATACTGCTGCAATGTGCTCTGGGCAATATAGTTCTGTGTTGAGTTAAAATGCCACAACACAGACGAGTAGTAGGAAAGTTCAGATTTGTAACAAAAAGAAAAACAACTCCTTCAATCACATTCTTTAAAGATAACAGCTGCTGGGATGTTTTTGGTTTTGTTGGGAAGTGCTGGGTCAGACAGTTAATTACACACAAACAAACGACATGATAATAATTGTTCAAATCCAATTACATATTGTCACACACTGAATTCACACTTCCTCCGACAGAAGTTGTTTTCACATCAGAAAAAAAAGATTAAGCAGTCCCTTTTTAAAATAAACACAAAGGAGTCCCAAGTCACTGTAGCTAGCTATTGAAAAAGAAACTTCATTAAAATATGAAAAACTGTTTAGTCTCTTCGGTTCTACTCCATTGCTTCAAAAACAGGCCGGTGATCAGATGAGACATCCCCAGATGACCAGGTAAGAGGAAGAAGCAAAAGTTCCTCTCTGAAATCTGCCATTATCCAGATGGCACCATTAGCGATTGAGCCAGAACATTTCTCCCCTCTTATAATTGACTCCATAGGCTATTAGGCAGGTTGGCACTAGGCTAGGTCCACTGGTGCACACTCCAGATGTTCCCTTTGTGTGTGTGTGTGTGTGTGGGGGGGGGGGTGTGTGTGGGTGCTTGTGGAGGGTCCAGGGCTGCCTATACAGATGGACACAGGGCTGGGTGGGTGCTGGGAATAAGTCACATTCAATTATATCAATGTCTCTATCAGTCTGTCTGTTCCTAGTCTCTCTTTTCGCTCCCCGTCTCTACCTCGCCTTAGGGGGAAAGAGATTAAAGTGTTCTGTTTTCTGTGCAAGATCTTTGTCTTTGCTTTTTGGGTTTATCTGGAGATTCAATTATCCCTCATCCGTTGTCTTGTCTTTTAGAGTCTAAGCAAAGAGGTCTTAGGCAGACGTTATTAAGTGCAGTCGCTATTATTAAAACTCCAAATAATACTGAGAGACTTTGAACTAATTGTATTTGTGTGCAAATCAGCATTAGAATTTGCTCAACTAACACAGGGTATATTTGAGTTGCAGTATATTATTTTACAAATGTCAAACGCCCTTGGAAAACAGCAGCATTAAGAGACCCAGTTGGAGTCACATACTAGTGTCATTAACAGCTTTCCTTGTGTACCACCTCATACAATCGCTACGTCCTCACAGCTCAGAGAGAAGAAGAAGAAGAAGGAGAGGATTTCCACATCTAGCGCTGGAGCAGGCATCAAAAGGCTTTTTAAAAAGTGTTTGTATTACATTACTGAATGGACTTTCAGTAAATCCTTTTATAGCCAAAAAAGAGAGAGCTAAAAATCCATTAATTATTCATCTCCTCGTGGCTGGTGGTACAGAGGAGAGGCACTCTAGGGTTTCCATCAGCTATTAGTAAACAAATCAATGCTGCCGGCTGAGCCTCTTGCCAGTACAGAGCCATCTGCCCTTTACCGTGACTTTCAGGTGAAAGACAGAACTGGACATACATGACACACGATACTGCCTCTTGAGGTTGAAAAAAGACGCTTGTAGAAAGAAAAAATGAAAGTTTGTTACGATTCATAAATCCAGCTCAGGAGTCATAATTCAAAAACTGTCCCTCTGCGAGAGCGACGCTTAATTTATTCATGACATCAATCTAATTTGTGAGAACAGTTGTAGTTACATTACTACCCCAGCTGGGTTGGTTCGACAAATGATGCGCTCTGAGCACACACTCCTGAATTCGTCACGTCCCACCCAACAATAGGTATTTGATGTAATCAAACGGCGCAGTTGGAAGCCCCTAATCCAATTTCTTTGGCAAGATGCATTGTAATTTGGTATCACTGTAATTATGAACTGAATTGTGAACTGTCTGTGAGGGAATTGAATTAGCCGGCAGATGAAGAGTAATATGATTGGGAACTGGGAGAAATCAATACAGCCCTGCTTGTCATCTCAAAGTTGACCTGAATCCTGCCTGAATGTGGATCTTTGGGGGATTCAGCTTAATTCGATCTGGTGGAGCTGTTCCCCTCCACATGGCTGACAACAGCTCTGTCTTGATTTAGACTGCCGGGCATGAGTCCTGCTGGGGAACGCAGCTCTGAGGGAAGGAGCTGAGCTTGATTTTCATCCATCTGACTGTATGGAGATAGATAAGTCCAAGTTCAGGGCCTCAAACTCTGCACAGCCCAAAAAACGGTTACCTATCATTATAGAGGGGTGTTTGTGTTTGTAGGCCAATACTGAAGTTAGCATTGCAAGAGGTGCCTTGAAAAAAACCTAATGAGATCTTTCCTTTGGATTATTAGGGGATACGAAGGCTCTGTTGCATGTTTGTGATACTACTCAGTAGGATAATCTCCACATATTAAAACCACTTTTATGTTTTTTTTAATCATAAATGCAATCGCCAGAAGTGAAAAGCTAACTTTAGGCTATAAACGGACTACATCACGTGCTATGGGCGGCCCACACTCCTCCCCTGTTACTGTACAATAGGTCAAACAAAGAGGTCAAATGTGACTTTGCTGTGTTCATGTATGTGTTTGACAAATAAAGAAGGTATCCTAAAGTCCATTTCTGTGTCCCTGACGTCACGTCAGCACTGCTAAGCTAATTCGGCTAAGCTAATGTGACCAAGGGTGCGTCTCACTTCGGTTATTTTTCATTTCCTCGCTCCTCGGGCTCGGTATCACCGGAAGTTGATTTGTCTGCGCCATCTTGAGTAGCGTCCCAGTGGCCTTATTTGTGCCTGAGGACCGAGGAGCGATAACGGGGAAGCGATAACCGAGGAATTACCAGACCATCCTCTGGTGAAATCCTCAGACACTCGCCCCGCCCCCTTACGGTGTATCGCTCACTGATTGGACGATGCAGTGCATGCACTGATCTGGCTGCTGTCAGACGATCAGCTGTGCGGCGTCATCACAAACGGACGTCGCTTCACGTGACGCTCCGGAGGAAACGACGTCCCATTGCTCTTAAAACTCATTTCCCTGCTTCTCGTGGTGTCCTTGCGTCTCTCCATGCTTCCTTGGTGGGAGGGACTAGTCGCAAGGAAACAACGCAAGTGAGGGACGCAAGGAATCCATTTAACCGAAGTGAGATGCAGCCCAAGCTAACGTCCATCATGGTTAGTAGTTTGTAGTAATCACATTTGGGTAATGGTACCATGTGCTATGTTAAAAAACAAATCATTCAATCTCATAAGCGCGTATTAACAACAAACCTTATTTCAGTCATCTATCCAAAAACCCATTTAAAAAGAAATATGGTTTGAGATGAGCTAACCAGAAGAGCTAAAATGCTAACTTATTTCCTGGTTTTGAACTCTTTCCGGCACCTCTCGTTAATCATGACGGATTAAACTATCAAAAAAAGCTTTTCTGTTCCATGTGACACAGTCTTGGATAATAAAGCCTTCTCCGTCAGCTCTCTGATGAGCAGCACGCTCTTCATCACTGCGTCTGACAAACAGCTCCTCCACACACCCTCAGCTGTGTTGACAAATGGTCATACAGTGGAGAGTACAGAGCATCTCATCCTCATGGGTGCAGCCCACAAGTGATAGCTCCACCCTGATGGAGGTAGCAGAGAAGAGAGATGCTTCACTCTGATGGATGAGGCCAGCAGAGATGAAGCTCGGGTGGAGTTACGTATGAAAATGCTGACTGAAAAAATACTTGTGCAACTGGCAGAATCATAATCCATTTATCTCTTAACTGCCTGACTTTTATTTTATTACAGTACAGGTAATCCCTATCCCTTTTAATCCCTTCTTTCAGTTCTTAACTTCTTGTATTGTTAATTACATCGTCAATGTCCTTTTATCTGCTTTTTTGCATAGCTCCATTAGCTCGTGTTAGGATTCATATCTAGTGAGAAACAGGCCCAGCATGCTTTGTTTAAGGGAACATAGCGTGTGTGTATTGAGTCGTCCTATTGAGCGCTTGACATTCCTATACGTTCTGTATAGCACTCTCCACGCTCCGTGATAAGGACTTGATAGCTAGCTAGAGGGGCTTCCATTATAGAGCAGATGGTACCATTATTTTACCTTTTCGAGATAAGACTAAAAGCCTTGCTTACACTGCACTGAGGTGAGCAGAGTTGAGAGGGAAAGCCACCTCTAATGCCAAGGAGAGCCCAATGTCAAGAGAATCAATACGTCTGCTGCCTCCTCCCAAAATCCAAGGCTTTTGTCCTCTGTTTACTCAGATAAAAGCTTTGTGTGTTGTGTTAAATAAAAGAAGCAGGTGTCACATGAGTACAACATCTTGCATTATTCAGTTCAATTATGCAATTCATTGAATCTGATGTGCAAAGTGACCCAAATCTGAGTTTTTTGTACATCTGACATAAGAAAAAGCACAAATTGAATGGAATCTGATCTTTTTAGTTCTCATTTGGTAATGAGAACTAACAGTAATAATACACTTTATTTATACAGCACTTTTTGAAATGATTTACAAAGTGCTGTCACATAAAACACAACACCATAAAATACACAAAGAGAAATTAAAATGAACTAAACATTTGAGGACAGCTGCGATAGAGATTCTTTGCGAAGGGACAGTGGTCTCTATTATTTAATCACAAATTAGCTTCCACGACACTTCAACCAAGAAATGAAACATTCAATCTTAACTTTAGCACCCTCTATTATTACGTCCGTACAAAAAAAGTCAGTTCTGCGATTGTTATTTTTCTTTTTCCACCTACGGGTGCGCTTATAATTGAATCTCTTATTGGTTACATTTGAAAAAACAGTGTGACCTGCCAACCCAAAAAAAATAAATCGAATCTGAGCAATCAATCTAAATTGAGCACTAAGGCTGTGATTGTGAACTAAACCAATCCTGCCTGGAACCTTCTTTCAATCTAGAAGTGTCTTTTCTCCGAGTGGATTGTGCACATTGTGTTGTGTGTTGGGGAAGCTCGTAAAGGTTATACAGCGCAGTGAAAAGCCATCTCATTCAGCAGCAACAGAGGGGAGCATGTCCCTGGAGCCAGGTGCAGAATGGACTCAGGAAACAAATAGCCATCGTGCCTTGTTATTGGGGATGCACTGATAAGGTGGGCTGGGGCATGCTGAAGGGTGATTAGGGTGTCTTTTAACAGACTTCCTGGCGATGATCGCCCGCTACAGTTATGCATTTTCATTGTGTCGCATCGGCATTGTGACCGGCGCCTCATTCTTTAGCTACATCACCTGCTGCACCCTGATTCACTGAGCTATGTCTGTGTTGACACCTACTTAATTCCCCCGGGTTATTGCAGATCTCTCTCCACTTAAGTGTGTCTCTGTGTGTGTTTGTGTGTTTGTGTATACGTGTGTGCGGAGGGGATGCAGAGGGATATCATTGCTAGCCTGGGAGAAGGGGAAAAAGCTATTCAACAGGGGCGCCCACGGTGGCAAAGCCATTTCCAATAATGTCCTCTTTCTGCAACAACAATTGTGTTTAACCCCAATGGCTTCAGCTGCCCACTATTTGTCATCCCACCTCCTCCTCCTCCTCCTCCTCCTCCTCCCTCGCCTCTCCATGCCTCCACATACACAGACTACAGCACAGCAATGAGAGTGGTTCATGACTGCATGGCACATACGTTCTCTGACTCATACTGCTGAGAAAACAAGCGGAAATGCTCCTTAGTACAGTATACGTCTACTCTTAAGGAGCTTTGGTGAGCAGATACAAACGGATACAAGGAAGATCTTGCAAAGTTTTGATCTTCTGTGGAGCTGTTTTGTGAACTAACTTGATTTCTGCAGGCTGTACATGTTGTATTCTTATTAGAGCATGAATACAAATGTCAGTTTTGTTATGTCAGTCTCTTTTATTCCTTTTTCCACATCTCTCTTTCCCACTGCACCCCTCTCTAATCTCTATTCCAACCCCCCCCCCCCCCCACCCCCCACACACACTCCCCATGTCCCTGTGCTGGCGAGCTGCGTGTGGAGGTGATTTATCTGTGGCACTCACTGAAATCCCAATGCAGGGGCACACACACAAACACACACATTCACACACAGACACATTCACACACAGGTAAGGCTGCAGCTGTGATATATTTTAATTACAGTTTTAGTCAGACGTAATTACGGTTTTATATCTAGAGGGACAGCTCAATACCCATCCCCCAACACACACACACACACACTAACACGCACACGCACACACACACACACGTGCAGGAATCACTCCCTGTTTCATGTCTTGTTTTCTGTGAGACTGTTTTCTTTTATGGTTCAATATTGTTTTTGTTGTACTCAAAGTGTTACGGTTCTGTTTTGTTTTACTGGCAAGAAATTTCAAAAATATTTTAAATGCAACTTTATATCATCACGTAATCTATGACAGAATTACATTTTAAGTCATGCCTCAAAAGAGCATCTTGGAGATTTGGTATCTTTTGAACACACACACACACGCACACACACACACACACACACACACACACACACACACACACACACGCACACACGCACGCACTGCACACGCACACTGAAGCAAAAGAAAAGAGGACGACACCACATTGAAAGCCTTTTCTTGTATTAGCGAGCAGGTCAGTCTTTCTAATAGTATATATTCCTTCTACAATGTCTAACCACTAACCCGGTCCAGGAGGGTCACTTTTCAACAAGTTCCCTTGTGATGCCCTTTTTTTACCATCAAGTATCATGATCTTTAGAAAGGAGATGTGTTCCTTTCCAATGAAACCATCCAGAATCGATCCTGGTTACATAATCCACAGTCACAGGGAATCCTAACCTTAATATCTCTTTCAAGCTCGAGTCAAGGTGTACAATCGAATAGAAGAAAATTGTGAAGCAATCGACTCACTGTATGATGTTGAACCAGCTAGAGAAACCCAAGCTCTGTACTCCACAACTCCACCATTCGTTTATCAGTCTCAGCCAGTAACAGCACAAGTCATCAATGCTTCAAGTCCTCCGTTCATACCTCAACCTCTACAACCTACAAGTCAAGCTTATAGTCTCCACAGTCCACAGCAAGTACCACAAGCGCTACCAACCTCAATACCCTTAGCTCAGATGCAGAATAGTGCTGACTTGGTTCAAATACTAGCAGAAGCAATAAGTGCAAATCACCTTGGATTCTCCTGCAAATGTCTTGAGTCTTGCGACGGCTCTCAATTCCCTGGACCAGTCAGAATTGGAGTGACTCTGACCCAACATACTTGTGCTTTTACACTTCACACTTGAAAGACATGCGAGGGATTGATCCACGTTGTCTCTAACAGTATACTGCTCTCTACGCATGTCTTTTGAATGCTTGGCGTAATCCTATTCGTCCACCGCAATTCCTTTCATCTTTTGGAGCAAGTTTCAACATATGATGTCATTCCCTTTTTCCCTTTTTGTGTTTACTGTACAGATTCCAACAACAATGTCTTTGATACCTGACAAGAAAACAACACTTACAATGTGAATTTGTAAATGTGTTGCCACTGTTCACTTCATATGTATGTTCTATCCAGGCTTTAGTTGCCAAGTATTCTATGTTATGAGCTATAGCCTGCAACTATAGATGCACATGCACTCTCCAGAACCCCTGTTTCTTTTTTTGTTGGCGCAGTGGGGCTTTTGAATACGATATGTAGGATTGAAGGAACCGTGGTGAGGAGGAGGAAACTGTGGGAAAGGATGAGGAAAGGATTTGTGCAACACATAGGCTTTGCACTGTAAGCTAAGTTGAAGAGCAGATCTGGAAGCTGAAACACAGAGTTGTTGTCGTGGAGCGCTGACAGGGCGGCGAGCTGGAAGTGCGCAGCGAGAATTGAGGAAAGATAAATGTGTCGGAGTGTGTGTGTGTGCATTCATGTGTGTGTGGGTACTGTATATGCCGATCTGTGTGTGTGTGTGGGCACGTGTTCGTTCGGGAGTGTGTAGCACAGATGGAAAGACATCTCAGGGATTACTGTGAAACTGGAAGAGGAGAGAGGTGGTAATTGCATTTTAATTACAGTGTTGATGGTTTTTTGCTCTGCCAGATGGAAGGTTCTTTACAGATATAAGCACAAAATAAATCAGCCCTCTGGAAAATAAATCAGACCTTAGGTGACTAGTTACCTGCCGAACTGAGTCCCTCACCTTGTTTCGAGTCACCGGTGATGATGATTTGTTTAGGCGAGTTGATATCAACCCAGAAACGCTCACTCGGCACTCATTTCTACAATCTAGTTATTTCACCAACCAAAGCTAAAACCATCTGAACCGTGCAGCATTAACACATTTAATACTATTAGTAAATACTGCATATATTGTAGTATATATATTTGTTGTTCATAAATATTGTACAATTCGCACAATTTTGTCATCTTCTTTTGTTTATATGATTTTTTTTTATTTAATGTTATTTGAAAATGGAGCAACTTTCACAAAACCCATTCTGATTTGGATTTGATTCCGATATTTATCGTCTTATTACTTTCAACCAATCCTATTAACGTTTTCATCTCGCTTTTAATCACAGCCCATAGAGAAGTGGGCGTAGTCATCAAGACGTCACCCATTGGTTAATGATCTACGGTTTCAAATCCTTTTGAATTTGACTTTTCTTTTTGTGGGTGTGATCTTGTTTTCTTGGCACCACAAGTGACACGAAAGGCTTGAGCAAAATACAACCAAAGGCTTAATACAACATTTTTGGGGGGACTTTAAGGGGCCCTATGTTGCTCTTTGTCACGGTCATATAAGGAACTTTAATCTTTTTAGCTTTTTAGCATCTCTGTATAGTATGTGTATTCACTCTCTGTCCTAAATGACTTGTTGGAGCTCCTTCCCCCCCTCCCTGTGAGCCCAGTGTGCTCTGATTGGTCGGGACGTTACGAGGCTCGCTGCTCAGTGAGCTGGCTTACTGGTGGGGTTTCCGGGTCGGCGATACAGCGTGAAACTCATCCTGAGCACACACAAACACTCACAGCCGAAGTAAAAACATTAAGTGTGGCTTGATATTGAGTAAGAAAAAGGTTTATAACCAGGGGTGCACATAACTGGTACGCAGGTACGCATGCGCGGCAACAATCTGAAATGCGTACCGTCACTTGTGTCGCATTTGCGTACCGACGGAAATGTGAAGCTTTTCCAGGCGGTTAGTTCACCGTGTGCACAGACAGGGCTGCTGTTAACGTCGGTCTGTACAGCAGCCCAGCGCTAAAACAGCTGATCACACGGTCTCGAAGCTCTGAACTCTACTACCACCGCCCCCCCCCCCCCCCCCCCCGCGTTGACAATCGCCAGAAGTTGGAGTACCAAACACTGACTCCAGGTACTCATACCTCACTGAGAAAGTTGTGTGCACCCCTGTTTATAACGCTGTGAGAATGGGTCTGCGGAGAGCATTTCTCCGCCAACCCAACTCGTCTATTACCAGCGTTCAAGCTCTATGCAAGTGCAGACCGTTTACATGCAGAAAAACCTTCATAACACACAAGGGGACGGGTAATAACCAGAAAAGCATGACATGGGACCTTTAACACTTTAGACTTGTTACGAAGACATTAATCAAGTAAGAAAGTGATGCTATTCTTTTCTCATAGACTTCTATCAAATTGGGGAAAAAAACTAAAAGGTGTTTGGCGGTTTCCTTTGTTCGTTGTTACAGAGGACGCAAGTTTTATGCACTTCTATATTGGCTTTTCTTCTCAGACCCTGAAGTTGCTGCTATAGCTTTTACTACATACCAACAGAACTGCTAATCGTTGGCTGACTACAAAATACCCAGATTACCTTTCAAAATAAATATATTTGATCTCATAGGCTTAAGTCAATCTTTCCAAACATCTGCTTTTCTGTCGTAAATGTCCGATATTAACACTCAGATATGTTTATTTCTGCTGTCAGCAGCAGTATCTCGGTAAAGCTGCTTCTCACTGATAAAAGGCTTCTTTTGTGATTCTCTTGCAAGTTTTCTAGGGGCCTTCCTAGTTTGTACTTAATAATAGTGGCAAGACATTTAGCTTCCTTTGCACTGGAGGAGCTCCCAGCTTTATGAGAGTGACCTTTTGCAGTTTGAGATCAGTGTGCTAGTCCTGAACTCACGCTCTCACCTTCGCTGCTTAATGAACCAAACACTGCAATGAAAACGCCTGGAGTCAGCCATTTTAGAAAGTCATTCTTAGTATCAGGGTCATTTGTTTTTATAATTCTGACTTTTTACCATGCAGTTACACGGATGTTGCATTTCATTGCTGTATAATAGCGTAATTGTCAAAAGCCTACACGAGGTGTCAGATCTCAGTCTTTATGATTTGCTTGAAATAACTAACGAAGATGTGGAGGGTAGAGGATGTTTGTTATCAGTAGGTTCACACGTACGAGGAGTTTGACCAGGTGTCGTGGTGCATACATAAAAGCACAACACAGATAGAGAACTAGAAAACATAATAAAAAATATAGTAAAATATAACAGTATTGACATTGCAATGGAATAAAATATGGAATACAAATACAAATCGGCAGTAATAAGAAAAGAAAACAGATATTGTTATTACTGCCGATTTATTTTTTATTCCATATTGTATTCCTTTGCATTCCATTGCAATGTTAATACTGTTATAGATCCGTATTAGTTTTCCCTGTTTTATTTTGTTTTCCCGAGATCTAACCCCCCATGTTATGTCAGTTACTTCCTGTCTTTAGTTTCCCTCATGTTTGATTACCTGATTGTGTTCACCTGGTGCCATTGTTTGTTTCCTCTCTCCATACCTGTGTCTTGTCTTTAGCCGCTTTCACACTTAGTACTTAGTTCCCAGCACTTAGTTCCCAGCACTTAGTTCCCAGCACTTAGTGCCCCCATGGAACTAAGAGCAGATCGCGTTCACACCGGAATAAGTTTCCTGATTGAAGATTAGGCAAATGAAGCCACTGACGTCACTTCTTCTTCTTCTTCTGCTTTGGGTTTACTGGCAGGCCGCAAACAACTTCACGGCGTATACTGCCACCCGAAGTCCCCGGCCGGAAGTCCCCGGAGTTGGGGACTGGCTTCAGTCGAAGCTGCTGGGACTCCCAGCAGCTTCTACTGAAGCCTTCCGAGTAAATCGCCAGAACGCCGACACCTCCTCATCACTCCACCGCTCCCATGTTTTTTTTTGTGTTGCCATAAGTTATTCTCTCTCCGTTGGTGCGCGGGGCTAATGCTAATGCTAATAATGCTAATGCCAGCAAATACAATGGCGGCTTCACAAAACTTTTCAGAGTTTTACGGGGCGTGGTTTGCAACTCGCCCAGCCAATCAGAAATGTTTCTCCCCAGGAAAGTACCACCTCTCTAGCAGGCACTACACATGGGGGTAAAAGTTCTCTGAACCAAGTTCTCTTTTTGGTGTGAACGCAAAATTCCAGGCGCTAACGCAACTAAACGGGCAAAGTACGGGTAAAAGTACTCCGGTGTGAAAGTGCCTTTTGTGATTAGTCTTTCAGTTGTTGTCAGATCTTTAATGTTGAATGCCAAGTTGAAGAGAGAGTTTTTGTTTTTTTGGCCTTGCTTTTGCCTGTCAAATAAAGCATTTTTCTGAAAAGTACAATGTGCTGCACTTGGGTCCTAACTGCCTTCCTTAACCCACTGTGACAATTTGAAAGCATGCTACTGTAGGCGCTATTTTTGAATGAAATCTAAATTGTATTGGTCAAAATGCATCAAAAGTAGCGTCTACGATAGTAGTTTGAGGTCAGGTGAAAGAGATGGCAGACATTTCAGTCAACTTTGGCTCTCCTGATCAAGGTGAGTCCTCCAGCTGTTTGCTTTGTGACGATCTGACCCTGCAGGGATATCAATCTGACACCACCAAAGGTCCTGTGGCTTTTTGACCTGTGGCTCTCTCTCTCTCTCTCTCTCTCTTCCTCTGTTCCTCTCTCTCTCTTTTCCTTCTTTGCTCTTTACAAACTGTCTGAGGCAGATAAGACAGGCCCGATAAGCTGCCGTCAAAACGCTCCCCCATCTGTGCAGACCTGCCCCTCAGAGAGATGTATTTATATATCATATCTAATGGATTTACGATACAGGGGAAACGCCTGCTGTCTTTACCTTTTTACACTAATATCAGGCATTGTGTTGGGAAAATAGTGAATGTACTCTTCCAATCTGAGAGTAACATGATGACAAAGGTATCCCAACTGTAGCTGTGTACAGTACATGACAGGATGTATGATTACCTAGAAGAGCATCAGGACTGTTTTAGGCATATGATAGCTATGTGATTAACATGATGATTCAGCCTCTATGGAGATAGACATATGACAAGCATGATCATTTCTGACGTGGAGCTAATCTGAAGTAAACATTGAATACTGCTTTCTATTCCTCCATCTTGTGACTGTGTAACTCCCTCTCTTGGATATCAGCATGTGAAGGACACTGTTCAGGAACTAGTTGATGCTCTGTATGTGATGACTACTTCCATTCTGGAGAGGATCACAAATACATGGATCCTGAGATTGAAACTCAAGCCGGTGAAGAGTGAGAGTTTTCTAACATTGCAACAAGGACCAGAAAGCTCGGATAAGGGACGGTTGGGTTGGGAGTTTTCAAAGTGGTTTCATTATTACTTCTTTCCTCAAATGGCTCAAAAAGGTCATTTCAATCTTAACACCAAAGTTTATCGGATTTTTTCAAGCATCGACTTACATATTAACATGCAGCTACTTTTAACCTTTTAATTAACACCGCTCAGAAGCACCTCCGTCAGTGGTTTCCAAACGTGAAGCAGGTAGCGGTACCTTGGCATGCTTAATTGCAGTGGTGTATAGGTCATTTTAATAAATTTACCAATTATAGCAGCAGTCTTTTTCTTTTTCATTCAGCCCACAGTCGATCCCACTGCTGTTGTGATATTTCTTCCAGTCTTGGGCGTCACCGACCATCAAGGGTAATTTGCTGAGAATGACCGGTGTTGCTTGTAATCTAAGCAAAGCAGCACAATTTAAAAACACAATGACAACTCAGAAAATAAAGTCCCCATAGCTAAAACTGGACAGATTTGCAAGGCTTAAAAAAAGGGAGTAATAAATCAGTCTGGCACGGAGTAATTCCTCCTAAATGTGCAGCCATTTATTCTCCACTGTTATGAATTAGTTCAACCAAATGTGATTGCGGTAGAATTATGTTCGGACACAATACAAATAATAATAATAACGCTTTATTTATACAGCACTTTTCATACAACACGTGCAGGCTCAAGGTGCTTTACAAAATGACACATCACAACTTACATCACATTACATTGCATTTAGCTGACGCTTTTATCCAAAGCCACTTACAATAAGTGCATTCGACCAAGAAGATACAAACTTGAAGAAAACAGGTTTCATAGAACCAAGTGCTACTCCACTGGCTTTAGATAAGCCAGTCCTTTATTAGTATATAAGTGCTTTGTTAGTCATTCTATTGCTCGAAGTGGAGTCGAAAGAGATAAGTTTTCATTCTGCGCCGGAAGATGTGTAAGCTTTCTGCTGTCCTGATGTCAATGGGGAGCTCATTCCACCATTTTGGAGCCAGGATAGCAAACCGACATGTTTTTGCTGAACTTGGGTCCCCCTCGCAGTGCGGGTGCAGCGAGCCGTTTGGCTGATGCAGAGCGGAGTGCACGTGCTGGGGTGTATGGTTTAACCATGTCCTGGATGTAGGAAGGGCCAGATCCATTCACAGCATGGTACGCTAGCACCAGTGTCTTGAAGTGGATTCTAGCAGTTACTGGAAGCCAGTGAAGGGAGCGGAGGAGCGGCGTGGTGTGGGAGAATGTAGGAAGGTTGAAGACCAGACGAGCCGCTGCATTCTGGATGAGCTGCAGAGGTCGGACGGCACATGCAGGTAGACCAGCCAGGAGGGAGTTGCAGTAGTCTAGCCTGGACCAGAAGTTGCGCCACGTTCTGGGTCAAGAGGGGACTTACGTGTATGCGATACATGTTGATTTTGCCAATAACCATCACATTATTGGTTAAAAAGTAACATCTAACAACGTTAAAAAAAGACATATTCATAGTTATTTCACTAAACATGTTTTTTATGCAATGTTATAAATCCAGAATGTCCTTCTTTATGTCTGTGATGTGGCAGGGAAATGTGGGATTAGAGCCATGGTCTGTTCCTGTGGTGTCTGCTAACACACGTAGCTCAGTCTAATCTGCTTACTATTGACTGCAAGGCCAATAATCCCTTTATGGTGGAGAGGAAACATTTCATGAATGCTGCTTCAGCACGGAGAGGACTGACCAGTTGCTGAGATTTCCAGTGGGTGGCAACGCACGCTGTCTGTGGAGCAGCTTGACTATTATGAAAGTAGTCAGTGGCTAATAATGAGATAAATATAATGAGTAATAACATGAAGAGAGTCGGTATGAGTCACTGGCTGCGGCTGCCTGTGCACTTATCATGAAGTAAGAAGCTACTGAAGACGGAAAATATTACATGAACACGTTAATAACTTTCTTTTATCAATTTACATTACCACAGCAAGGGGAAGGTGCAGATAAAGGACAGCATAAGTAGACCAACACATTAAATACAGAGGCAAGCACGTGATAATAACATTAAAATCATAAATACACATCCTAGGCTTGGACCCCCATGCAAAAGAATGATACAATGTGTGATAGTGTTGCAGCGAAGACTCTGCTGTAACTTGAGTAAAAGTCGTGTACATTTGTAATTTAACAACAAATTGTAACTAAGTTTGTGACATCACTTCTGTAACAAACAAATACAAATCGTGATTTTCTATGGGTTTTTTTGTGCACTTTTTTGTGACTTTAAAGTGGACCTATCATGCTATATTTGAATAATATAGTGTAGGACCATACCTATATAAGGCATATTTATACTTTTTTTTTTTCAAAATACCAAACAGATCATGCATTTTAGCCATGCCTCATTTTGCTCAATTTGACAATTTCTAGCTCTGTTTTTGCAAAGGGCTGATTCTGTGAGAACAGCACCACCTACAGGCCTGGCATATGTACTACAGCGTCTCCAGCGCTTTCGAACGGCAATGGCCGTGGCTGTCTCCTCCTGATTGGTGGAGTTGGCCCAATAGCCGTAGCGCCACCGTCCTGACGTCAGGACAGTGTTCAAATCTGGATCAGTCTTTATCAGATCCGTTGCAGCCCCTTTTTTTAGAGATTTGGGTATGGAGGAAAATAGAGAGGGTTGTGTTTTCTGACACTTGGTGAGTTCCCTGGAACACCGGGGACACATATTCATGTAGAAAAGACGTACAAAAGTGCATTTTGCATGATAGGTCCCCTTTAAGCTGAACGAAAAAAATGATTTGGTGTGCCCTTCTCATAGAATATAACGGCCGCAGCATTACTTAAAAGTAAGGAAGTAGCAGTAGTAGTAAATAGTAATAATTATATATTGCACCGTGATACTTTACAACAGTAGTGTTACAGTATTAAATATAGCAAACAAGTAGTATATATAGAGAGGCAATGCAAATCCTGCTTTCTAACTGGTACTGTATATTATGAGCTGGAGGCCACTATGAACACACATTTTTATAACCAGTTGTTCAATGTGTTTCCTGCAGTCAGTATGTTAAGTAACAACCAAGCAGTATGCCTTCTATGTTTTCCCTGCTCTCCAGTATGCACATATAAATGTGTCTGCTCTAGTCGGAGCTCAGAGGCAGAGCCGTGTTCATCTTGTGTAAAATGGTTCCTATAGCAGACATATTGGAGTTTGAGATTCGACAAAATGTTGGCCTCTTGTGAGCAAATACTCTCTCCTTCTTCCCCTATTGCTTTCTTTTTGTCGCCTTCTAAGTTCTACACATCAACACACTATACACACACTCCTTTATGTACACACACACACTACACTTGCTTGTCTCTGATGTGCCAGCGGTTGTTGATAATGAGATTCCTACAGGATGGGAAACTCCAGGGAGACTGAGTGACGGCCCACTTTGAACACGGCAGTCTCCCTCTCCCTTTCCTGTCCTCTGAGACGCAGCAGATGAAAGAACAGTGGGAAGGACAGTAAAAACATACTGTATCACACACACACACACACACACACACACACACACACACACACACACACACACACACACACACCCCCACACACAGTAGGAAATGTGTGGGGTCTTCCTGAAAAGCATCGGGGGGAGCAAGTGTTGGATGTGGTATAAAATATAGATTTTCAATTGAGAAAAGGCTTGATATCTCTTGATAGTTTTTATTGATATTTCCTATCTATCAGTATATATTTGATATGTATATACATTACACTTAATGCATATATTGATATTAGAATTGCCTTAAGTCAAAGCAGGTATATAGGAACATGCTTCTTAATCTTTATGGTGTGGTGCATCTGTTTTTGTTGAGGGCAAACCAGTCTATGAATCAGACCTAAAAAGAGTTGAGCAGAATAGATTGTGGCATACACTAGAGAGGTGGAGTGATGAGGGATGGGAATTTGAAAGCAAATGTATATTTGAATATTCGACCCCCAAAAAAATTGATAACCGATTAACCGAAATGTACATATCCTATAAAAAAAAAAAAATGTGCAAAAAATGTTGACAAAAAATAAAAATAAATAAATACATGTTCAAATAAGTAAAGAAACCAAGTCGAATTTGTCAAATGTATTGAACTGGTGATCACAGTTTGAACAGTTGACAGCTAGGCCTGCAGCTTTCATGCTTAAAACATAACTTGGTTTTTAAATGAAAGAGGGATCATACACGAACAACATAACGGGTTAGGGTAACGTAACCCTATCACAACAGAGATCAACAACCTGTAACAGGGCCTATGCACAGAATGCAGCTATTCAATACTCATTCTTGTTTAAGAATATGAGCATGTCTACTCAGGGAAGAGGCGGGTGCGGAGGCGATTCACAATCAGGCCAGCTGTAGAGAAGACCCTCTCAGCTGGAATTTGGGCATAAGATGAGGTTTGAGTCTGCGTGATCTGCGTGTAGGGAGGGGCAGCAGCCATATCATTAGCTAGAACTAGCTAGATCTGATGGATATGGACATAAACGCGAGTGAAGTATAACCGTACGTGAGAGAGAGGGATCAGCACCTGCAGCTCTGCCCGCTGTGAGGGACCGGTGAGCGGAGCAAAACACACCTTTAGACCTAACACATTTAGCTATGGCACTGTCGTATACATTGAATTATTCCATTTGATAATATGTAATCAACTTAGGCACCCCTCCCAAAAAAATATATATATATATATTTGAATATTCGATTAATCGTTCCCACCCCTAGTAGTGATGACGTATTGTTGTAGTTAGTTAGCATCACAAGGGCTTCTTCAACCAAAGGATTTTTCCATTGGATTTTGGAAAATGACACCTATCACTTCTGGAGTTATGACTTTTAAAGTGTGAATGTAATCAACAGAGGTAAAAAGCTAGGGTAACAAATGAACTACATCAAGTCCTCGTCACCACCGCTAAGCTAAAGGCGGCTAATGTTCGGCATGAGGACGTTTAGTTGTCTCTTTTAGCCACTTGTTAGCAACCGCTCTTTTTATGACACATATAAGCGTAACAAATTAATGAGTGCAGTATTTGCTGAAGTGTTTTATGTCGTAGAACTTAACATTATAATCTCTTAAAATGGTGATAACCACAGTTCATTATTCAGTCCTTTAACCAAAAGAAATACAAATGAATACATACAAAAAAAACTAATGTCTGGGTTTGAGGACTCGTTCCTGCAGGACTCTTAAAGTGACTCTTTGTGACTGCATTGTTGTCTGCCTTTGCCACACCTTTCAATAAACCTCCAGGATTGTAAGGCATCCGTTCCAGTTCCCAGCAGCCTCTTTGTGGTTTCCCAGTATAATTGCTCCAAAAACAATTCCCATCACAGTAACATAATTTACAGCTATGGTTACACCACTGTAATTGAATGTCCCAACAGACTATTGTTAACAGCATTTTAATATATTCATACCTTTTGGACATTCATATGCATGCCTGTGTTCACATGTGTACACATCTGTCTGCATGTGTCTGATCTATTGTGTGTGTGATGGCAGAGGATAATTACGTGCCTTTTGCTGTCATGTCAGGCTGTCGGCTCATAGCTATGCACACGCTTCCTGGGGCTCAGCGGCCCTGTAACACACACACAATATCTCTCATACACAGGTTTGATGAAGTACCTGGTGCCACTGAGGACAAACACAACTAATTTCCTGTCAACGCCTTTGGACCTCATCTCTATTCTCATTTCCTCCCTTTGCTCAGAATACAATAATGCCACTTTATGGAGGCATGTTGTTTTTTTTAATGTTGTTTTTCTCACAGGTTCTTTTCAGATAGCAGTTTCTTTTCTTTTGTATCTTTCCACAATTTGTTATAAAAGACACTTTCATTTATGGCAATCCAAAGAACATGCACTTTTAAAAGGACATCAACGACAACACAAGAAAGAAAGGACTTATTTCCCTTGTGGTTCTTTATGTAGTTAGATGGCCAACTTTTAAATAGGCATTCAAATGTGTGGCAGCTGATTGTTTGGTGCTGTTAATAAAAAGGTACATCTCGTGTAAGTTAGGTCGCATTCACACCTAATAGTCCGTTTCTCAGGTGCGCACCAGACGACTGTTTGTTACAGTGTTTCATTTTTCAGAAGGTTCGGTTTGCACTCACACGGGCAAAACTCAAACGGACTATAAACTTTAAACACAAGTCATGTGCACGGAAATGCTGTTCAACCATTGGTCAGACATTAAGGGGGTAAAAACGCAAATCCCGGCCATTTCTACCGGAGCCTCCGCCATGGAGCATCGGCAGGTTAATTTCATGCTGCTGTTAATCTGGAGATCAACAGACACTAGCGGCCCGCGCATATGATTATATAATCAGACCCCAGGCTGGCCCCAGGCTCTGGAACACTCTGCCCCTCCATGTGAGGTCGGCCCAGACCCTAGGGGTTTTTAAATCTACACTAAAAACACATTTCTTCTCTCTGGCCTTCTAGTTAGAGCGGAGCACGACTCCTGACTTTTCCTTCTGTTTTTTTTTTTTAATATATATCTGTTGTAATTTATTGTCTTTTATTGTGATTGCAGTAATGTGTTTTTATTACATGTACAGCACTTTGGCTCGACCAACAATCGCTTTTAAATGTGCTATATAAATAAAACTTGATTTGATTTGATTGATTTGAGACAACGTGCGATAAAAAACATTATAACACATATAATGAGAGACGTTCTGCAGTCAGGAGGGGGTTTCACCGACGGCAGGTGGCTCTGACTTTTATGTATAGTTTTTAGTTTGATAGTTGTTTTTACTTTATAAATCCGCGTTCTTGTGACACGTAAATACTACGCTTCCTATGTTTTGGTGCGGACTGCGTTCACACCAGCGATGAACCGCTCCAGAGTTCACTAGCAAGCGGTCCGAGACCACCTATTTTAGGCGGAGCAGAGTCCGGTTGTTTAGTTCACTTCAGAGGTCTCGGACTGCGTTCACACCGACCCAAACGAACCAAGCGGCTCAACGCACCAGGGTTCGATTCAACCGGACTATACAAGGCTGGTGTGAATGCGACCTAAGTAGGGTTTGCCTATTTTGGACAAAGGACCGAAATGCATGTAAGTGTACATTTGGTTTCTTGGGAATAATGTTCATATACATCACGTCTCAATCTGGCCTCAGGTACAAATGCACAGGAACACTAAGCCTTCATGAATATAGCATATACATTTTCAGAAAAACCTTCAAGACAATGACAAAGAAAAGTCAATATAGAAAGTCCTCTTTAAAGGTACTCTATTTTTAAATCCAGTATTCCCTCTGAGGTGTATTTTTATTTTGTATAACCTTACACAAGCCAGGTGCCATTGTGGATTTGGAAGACTACAACTCTCTCCATCTAACAGCGACAGAGGAATGAGGAAAAGATTGGTAGATGGATTTTCGGAAATTCAGAGAACAGAAGAGTTTTTGAACTTCTGTGTTGTTGTTGTTGTTGTTTGTTTGTTTTTCGGCTCGTTAAAGCCAATTGGAACATTTTGTTTTGCATGATAATGTCCTTCGTTTGGTTACTTAGCTCCTCTCTCTGGTTCCAAAAATCAAAGACAGCAATGGCCAAGAAAACAAGATGGAGACCACGCACATCCTAAACTTAAGGCTTTAAAACTATTGTTTATTTCTAGCAGGGTCCTCTCCAACAAGGACTTCGACAAGAGGAAGTTACTGGCAGACACCAAACACTCAAACCATTCAAGTTATTGTCTAATCCTGTTTGTTCTGAGTTTCAAAGTACAGCAGAGTTGTTGAACTTCTGTGTTGTTGGCAAAGCGTTCGAGCCTCATCAGACGGGGGAGTTAGTGAACATAAGATAATTTGCTGATTGGTGCTTTCCTCAGTTTTAAGTCATATTCCCAATGCGAGGTATGCAGTTGGAAGTAATAATCCTGTCTAAATGAAAAACATGGCTTGGTCATAATCCAGCTGCCTCTCTGTTCCCTGAGTGTCTTCGTTAAACAATCTAGCACGGTAATGAAGTGCTAATCTGCTCAGCTCTTTACACAAAGCATCTGCATGTCTCCTAGAGGCAGAGCAGGTACACAACGCGCCTCTCTGTGTTCGCTCGTTGGGTTTCAGAAGAAAAAGCCCTCAAGTGGCATGAAAGCAGCTCAAATCACCAGCCAAGGACAACTCTGACGGCCGTTGAATTGACATCAGAAAGTAACCACAGTTTGACATCTGTACAGAGTTTACCTGATCCCTTGTGCATGTCTGGTGAACACATACACTCCAACATCAAGGACAACAAATATGAAAACGAGGTGTTTTTCGCTTGTAATAAGTCAACAAAATCTGCCAGTTGAACAAGTGAAAATTAGCTGGTAAGATTTGTTGAAATAAAATGGGACGTTAAGATAAATTAGATCTTGTAATTAGCTGGGGAAACTTATTTTGAACTATATTTCACCAGAATCAGTTTTCTGATGGTAGTTAGTGATTTTACAATGAAAATGTGTTTTCTAAAATCAAGTAAGATTTATTTCTTGAACCAAGATGATCTAATAAGATATTGTCCAAAAATAAGACCTTAAATCTCACTGCATTGTTACTTCCTAAGTTAGTGTGTCTTAGTATATCAAGTGTAAAGACAATAGATATTAGATACATGTACTTGGCAAGATGTCGAGTTTTTGCAGTGTATTTTCGGCCGGTATCAGCCTATTATTGGATACTTTTTTAATACAACATAGTATCTATCGACAGCTTTTCCCATCATGTTCCCGGGCAAACGCATACATTTCACACCAGGCTGCTGCGCCCTATAATCTATGGTATTAGCGGTCTAACTATATTAATCCATTTGCACTTTCTCCTGTTGATTAGAGCGCATGTGAAATGTGACGGTTGTTGGCTGGTATAGGGCAGCAGTTGCCTGAGGTGGCAGCGGCAGCGTGAGGTTTCATACCCAGCCATGTCCACATTCAGATCATGATTTATTACCCCCCTGCCACACACACACACACACACACACACACACACACACACACACACACACACACACACACACACACACACACACACACACACACACACACACACACACACACACACACACACACACACACACACACACACACACACACACACACACACACACACACACACACACACACACACACACCTTTAGCAACAACTATATTGACACAGGCGGAAACACAAACTCTGTACACACACACACGGTGTCTGGCATTTAGGAGAAAACACAAAAACACCAGTGGCTGGAATCGAATGTGACACCGATGTGTGTGCATGCATGAATCCATATGCTCAAATGTGAGCTGTCACATGTGGGCATTTTTGTAAGCACTATAATTAATCACAATCTGAAAGTGTGTTTTCATGTGTGAGTGAACTTTAGTTTGTGAGATTGTAATACATTTTCCTTGCCAAGGAACCAGAGTTGCCATATGTGGATCCGTCTTAAAGCGCAGTACAGAATACTCGGAGCTCTGAAGCAGATTAAAATATTTTTTATGATGAGGAAAACAAACAGACTACAAAAAGGGAAGTCATTATATTGTGACACTTCCCAAAATCTCTGAGCTTGTCTCTTTTTTTTTTATCACATTGTGTGAGCATTATTGTCGTGGATCTTAACACTCAGGAGAATAAAGAATAACACAAAGGAAATATTACACAGACACAGAAGTGGTTGAATTTAAATGTTATATTGCTGTTCAGCAGTAAAAGGAACAGATTACATTGCATCAAGTTAGTCAAGAGTACAGAGAAGAATCACACAGATTATATACACCTCTTTTTAGTTTACACAACATGTTAGAAATCCCTATGTTAAATAGCATGCTGATAACAGACATGTGCACATGTATGGTACAAAGGTGTTATTTAACTAGCATAACTTGCAACACAATATATATTATTTCGACATCATATACGAGTGTGTGTGTTGGCTTCAGTGTGTGTGTGTGTGTGCTTCTGTGTAAGTGATAAGTGTTCATGCGTTTGCCAATGTCACTGTGCACACTTTAATATCCCCACAGAAAAGCTGATAAGAGGGCAGAGAGAAAGGCGGCGAGAGATCAACAATCCCATACAGTGGAGAGCACTAGTCCATTGCAAGTGTGGCAGAGGTCACAGTCAATTTCAAAAGGGGCAGGTCTTGTATATTAGTGTCTGGAGAGATGGGAGACCCTCCTGCTCTCTATCATAGAGGCCCGCTCCAGAGCAGGGCCACATGTGATCAACATGGACCTTGTGGAAATCCTAACTGAGCTCTACTGTCTCATTGAAGTGCTGCGAGAACAAAAGCAGCACGACATGCAGACCAAGGACTTGTATCATTATTTACACGCCTACAGGAGCATCACAAGCTTACAATAAAGAACCGGCTTTAACCAGACATTACATTGAAGAGGCTGAAAAAGAAGCTATACAGCAAACGTATAGCCGCATTCAGATTATTCTATTCTGGGTTACAGAGAAGGGAAGAAAGACTTACTCTGGAGTGTGCTTAGACAATGACTCAAGACATTAAGATTTAACAAAATACAAACAGAGACACACTGATGATTGAAGGACATACTTTGTTGTTGTTCAACAGTATAAGAGAAATAATACTTTTGTCAAGTACGCCAAGAGTGTGTGTCTAAAGATAGAGAGAATCTCACAGGTTGTATACACTCTGTCAGCTGATAGGGATCTGCACATCTGGACCATCAATGATCACGTTGTTCTTTAACATTAATCAGCCGCAGAGACTTGTACTTTACTTGAGTATATCCATGTTATGCTACTGTGTTCTTCTACTCCACTACAGTTCAGAGGTAAATGGTGTACTTGTACTCCACTACATGTATTTAATACCTTTAGTTACTTTACAGATGTGGATGAATGATGTGAAATATAATCAAGTGTTAAATCAGACTTTAGTTCCACCTGGAGTAAATTCACAAGCTACCCTGCAGTATACAAAGTCATTCAAACTAGCTGCACCTTTACCAGCTTTGAGAACACTTTCATGATCAATCATTATAAAACATATCATATATATTATTCTGAAATGGACCAATCTGCACAATGACTACTTTTACTGTCGCTACTTTCACTATATTTTGATGATAATACTTTTCTACTTTTACTTCAGGAACATTTTGAATGCAGGACTTTTACTTTAATAGAGTATTCCTACACTCTGGTACTTCTACTTTTACTCAAGTACAAGATCTGAGTACTTCTACTTTTACTCAAGCACAAGATCTGAGTACTTCTACTTTTACTCAAGTACAAGATCTGAGCACTTCTACTTTACTCAAGTACAATATCTGAGTACTTCTACTTTTACTCAAGTACAATATCTGAGTACTTCTACTTTTACTCAAGTACAATATCTGAGTACTTCTACTTTTACTCAAGTACAAGATCTGAGTACTTCTACTTTTACTCAAGTACAATATCTGAGTACTTCTACTTTTACTCAAGTACAAGATCTGAGTACTTCTACTTTTACTCAAGTACAAGATCTGAGTACTTCTACTTTTACTCAAGTACAAGATCTGAGTACTTCTACTTTACTCAAGTACAATATCTGAGTACTTCTACTTTTACTCAAGTACAAGATCTGAGTACTTCTACTTTTACTCAAGTACAAGATCTGAGTACTTCTACTTTTACTCAAGTACAAGATCTGAGTACTTCTACTTTTGCTCAAGTACAATATCTGAGTACTTCTACTTTTACTCAAGTACAAGATCTGAGTACTTCTACTTTTACTCAAGTACAAGATCTGAGTACTTCTACTTTTGCTCAAGTACAAGATCTGAGTAGTGACAGAAAGATAGCCATGGAACTAAGGTTTAGCAATCTGACCAAATGATTACATAGTCTACTGTATAAGGCTTCCACATATTGATGATTTTGTTAGTTTAAAGATGACTTCATCAAACTCTTCCTGTAGACCGTCATGAAAATACTCCAGTAATAAAAGTGTTTCACTGAAAAAAGTCAGAGGCACAATATAATGGAGCCTCGGTCCCATGAGAAAGAGCAATGCATTTACAAATCAGAAGGTATAGCAGGGTGGGGGAGCAGGGTGGGGTGTTTTGTGGTGACGGTGTTTATTGCGGTCTGACAGATCTTCCAGTGGGCGATGCATTAGTCATGGTGCTCATGGATTGGCTGCCAAGATCTGCTCTTGGCTCCGGCTCCAGCTCATTCCCCTACAGTATGTGCAGTTATATGCTTTGGTATTACTTTAGAACGATTGCATGTAGTTGGCAGAGCTCATATTTCTTTAGGGTGTGTTTGTGGATTGTCAAGCGTTTCGGTGCATGCACTCGGGAGGCTTTTATGCTATTGCGACTGAAATGTGACTGAGATATACTTATGTACGAGAAGCTTTGCACCAAGATAGAGCATTACATCTGCACACTTCTAAATGGCAAACAGGGAGTGGTTCCTAAGGATTAAAAAGAACTACGGTTTGATAGAAGTCTATAAGAAAATCACCCTATTACTTACTTGATCTATTACATGTTCCTAATGGGTTTAGGTGTCTCATGCTACAGTAGTTTCATATCTTATTCATTACAGCATGACGGACATTTTGGGTCACGTTTAGAGTAAAATCATTGAGAAGGTTGGGTTCAGGTGTGTTCGTCTTCCAACTTTAACCCTTTCAAAGTGTATTTCAAATCCATGAAAGTTAATGTTGGTCTCATAAAAATGTCTTTCTAGCATTTTTGGTGTTGTACTTTGCACCACTTTTTTTTTTTCCTCTTGTCATTATATTCTGGTTCTAAGAAACAAAAATGGCCACTGTCAAAAACCAAGATGGAGACGGACAAAATCCTGAACGTGAGGGCTTTAAAACTTTAGTCCACCAACCAATGGGTGCTGTCAAAGCAATCCAATTATTTTGTAAAGTAAATGATTTGCACATATGGGCTGAACTCAATTGGTTGAATACTCACCTTGATGTTGACTGATGCCAAACGTACAACCCGTTGGATCTCTTCTTTCCTCACATATCTTCTTTGGATAAACCACCACCTCCCTCTGTAGCCTCATAGCCTCTCCCCTCCTCAGACACTGGAGAGTCTCCTCTGAAGCTGAGAGGCTCCTTGACACTTGTGGGAGCAGGTGTTTGACATTGTGACGGCTGCAGACCTAAACCCAAAGTCACCGTCGCCCACAGTAGTGTGAGTGCTATCTAGTTGTCAGTCAGTGCTGTGGTGCGGGCAGGCTGGCAGTCAGAGGTAATTGATGTGAGTGGAGCTGACATCCCGGGCAGCTCCAGGTCTCCGACTGGGACCGAGCAGCCCATCATTGCCAGTTATTAAGCAGCTTTCGCTCTGCTGCACTCACTCAGAGGGGAACAGCCTGTCTCTGGGTGTTTACATGTGAATGTGTGCATGTGAAGGGATGGGACGTGTGTGTGTGTGTGTGTGTGTGTGTGTGTGTGTGTGTGTGTGTGTGTGTGTGTGTGTGTGTGTGTGTGTGTGTGTGTGTGTGTGTGTGTGTGTGTGGGTGGGGGTGGGTGGGGGTGGGTGCGTGGGTGTGCGTTCGTTCACAGGACATGAGGAAGCGAGGGCATCAGGCCTGAAGAGTTTCTTTAAGCAGAATAACGGAGACACCTGAGGGCGCTCAGCTGTGCTCAGGTTTAGCTTGATCAATAGTTTCTAACCGTTGTTTTTGTTTTTTATCTGTGTGATACTTGACATGCATAATCCTAATCCTCCCGTAGTCCACCAACCAATGGGTGATGTCAAAGCGACTCCAATTATTTTGTAAAGTCAATAATTTGCACATATGGGTTAAACTAAATTGGTGGAATATTCACCTAATGTTGTGGTGTGTGTGTGTGTGTGTGTGTGTGTGTGTGTGTGTGTGTGTGTGTGTGTGTGTGTGTGTGTGTGTGTGTGTGTGTGTGTGTGTGTGTGTGTGTGTGTGTGTGTGTGTGTGTGTGTGTGTGTGTGTGTGTGTGTGTGTGTGTGTGTGTGTGTGTGTGTGTGTGTGTGTGTGTGTGTGTGTGTGTGTGTGTGTGTGTGTGTGTGTGTGTGTGTGTGTGTGTGTGTTAAGCAGAATAAGTGAACCACCTGAGGGCGCTCAGCTGTGCTCAGGTTTTTGATCAATAGTTTCTAACAGTTGTTTTTGTATCTGTGATACTTCACAGTCACATGTTAAGGTTACACAGGAAGCCTTTCTGCCTGATTGGCTCCCTCTACATTGTTCTGTCTCTGCTCCTCTGGCTTTGTTCATGTCCAGTTGGCCCACTTGTCAGCTGACTTGATATTGTTGGCGTGCGTTCTGCACTCTGCTCTGTGAACGTACTGATAAAGCTATCTGTGTTCTGCAACGTGCCAGAACATCGGCCCTGTTGCTGCTACTGCACTTTAACTGCTTTTGGTTTGGTTTTTTCCAATAGAGCTGCGTTCACATTCTGTCTTGGGATGTTTCCACATGTTGTGGTGTGGGATCTTTGTATCTGCATCAGTAGGAAACTTATTTTAGTTCTACTTTGTTTTACTTGCATATTGTTGTTTCACTTTATTTCCCCATTATTGTACATTTTGAGCTATTTACCACATTGCTTGGCTCACAAGGGGCGATGCAAAAAAGAGTCTGATTGTATCGAAGTCTACGAGAAAATGACTTCTTACTTAGATCTGTAAATACTTTTCCTGATAGGTTAATGTATCTCTCACTTTGCATTGTCTTTAACGAAGCATGATGAGCATTTTGTAAGTTATGTTCCCATTTAGAGTAAAATAATATTAAGGTAGGGTTTGCTTTATCGATCGGGTCGCTACCACTATGTTGTCTGGTTTGGGCGCTTTCTGTGTGACCATATTTCTCAAAATGTTAACGTTTTATGTTAGATTTCAGTTCACTAGAGTTCATTATAACATTTTGGTCTCATTAAAAGGATGTTTACATATGTGTTGGTGTGGGACCTGCTGTGATCATTATAACTGCATCCGTATATATTTTAGTTCAACTTTGTCTTACTTTCTATTTTCCCATATACATATACATGAACAATTTAATACTTAGGGGTATATTAGTTAGATTTCCTTGGCTTTAATATTAAATTACATTACATTACATGTTACTTGTTAGACTTCCATACTCAATACTGTGAGCAATCCCCACAGGAGCAATTTGGGGTGAAGTGTCTCAGGGACACAACGACATGCTGACTGCAGTGGGGTTTGAACCTGTGACCCCCTGATCCCAACACCTACGCACAACCCACTGCGCCACACGCCTCCCTGTTGGCCATTTAAATGTTTACCACATATCTCAGTATATTTAAAAAACAAATATGTTGGCAACCTACTTTGTGAAATGAAATTGTCAGTTACGGACGTCAAATTTGGGAAAATGTGATAATGAACCTCCAAGGGCTTTATTCAATGTTGTCTCAAGCTCAAGTAAGTACAAGTTCGATGGACTGTTTTACATCTGGTGAAAAAACTAATACATTTGAGTGGGTTTATTTGTCACCTCTAAAGACCTATATTTAGAGACATTTTGCATGTTGCTTTTTGTCTTTTAATAAAACATTAAAGCCACTTTCTGCTCACAGAATCAACTTTGTATTTCTATGCCCTCAAGCCATACAGATCAGTTTCTTCAATTTGATAAAAGACTTTAATAACAAATCCTTTTAGCTCATTCTAGTCAAGTACCATGTAACTAGTTCCTCTCCAAAGTGTTTTCATCTCACACTTCAGTGAAAGTGTTTCCCTCCCCTCTCCTTTTGCTTGGAGCTGCGTCTCCTTATTGAAATAGAGTTCAAAGCGTCTCTCCGAAGCAACACGTCTCTGCGTGTTAACACCAGACAGAGCAGGAGTTATCACAGGCGCTGCAAATCATTTCCCTTTGTTTGTTTCAACACTTTATCATTATACACGCCTTAGCTTCACTTCAAAGCCATGTTATGACCGTTTTAGGCAGCTATAGACTTGAATTCAATCACCTAGACATCATCTTTGACAGCTTTTGGTGTGCGGGAAGTATTTAAAAATGACAACAAGAACAATGTATTTGGCTAGTTCTGTAAATGGAGTTGTTGCCTCTGCCTCTACATTGGAAAGGACATGTCTTATACGTTGTTATCCAGTTTGTATTCATTCTTTCATTTCTTTTACTTTCAGCCCTGTAGTAACTCTAAGCTCTCTTACGCAGCGCCCACACGGCGGCGTGCGTTGAAGCTTGCTGGCGGGCGTGTCTGAAGCACGACCAATCACATGAATATCCCGACCCGGACACACAAGCATGCGGTTTGATTGGCTAGAGCTTGATTGGCTGACCAGTGGCGAGCCGTGAGCTTTATACCTAGGCCCTCTGACCCCCACCCCTTCCCTCGAAAAAAAAAGAGTTATTACGTCACAGCGTATACTTCAGCGGAATATCAAAACAACGGCCCAGGGTGCAAAACGCATCAATGACAGCGACCCTCTACCACACAAAACAACACCTGTGAACCCAATTTGTGTTCTTTGACATTGAAAATGATATTGCATTGTGTTTGTTACTTTCGTTGCAGTTGTATGTCTTAAGTGTAATTTGGCATGCTTTTATTTTGAAGGCGAGTTCACGCTGTTGACAGGAAGTTGTTGTTGCTATGGAAACAAGAAAAGTTTCACAGCGGGCGGAACTTGTCATAAAGTCCGCGATAATAAAACCCACCCATTTAGAGGGAAGATATGATTGGTCAATTGTACTGTCATTTGACATTACTCTCTCGTTCAGTTACTATAGCGGGCCCTCTGTGAATCGCAGAGAGGCCCGCTATAGTAACTGACATTCAAACAGAGACTGAACAGGCAGATTCGAAGGATTTATTTCTTTGGAAATGTTATTTTAAATACAATTAAATCAAGTTTTTTTCGGTAAAACTAATGAAAAATATAACAAATATATATATTTAAAAAAAATATATATTTTTAAAATGTTTTTAAATATTATTTTTTGGAATATCTTAGGCCCTCACAGAGGGCCTAGAGGGCCCTGACGGCTCGCCACTGTGGCTGACGCTTCCGTCGAAGCTTCAAAAGTTGAACATTGCTCAACTTTTGAACGAGCAATGCGAGCAAAACGAAGCGACGCTCCCACAATGCAGTTCGGCAAAGTGTGACGTCACCCCATTCAAAGTGAATGGGCAGAAGCGTTGAAGCTTCAACGCACGCCGCTGTGTGGACGGGCCGTTAGGAGCCATATTATGCTTCCTGGGGTTTTCCCTTTCCTGTAGTGTGTTATATAGGTTTGAGTGCATGTAAATGGTCTGCAAAGGATAAAATCCATTCTCTTCCCTGCATGAAACAGCTCCATTCGACCCCTTTACTTCCGTAACATATTGACACCACTATGTAACACGTGCACTTCTATTGGCTTGCGCTCCAACACATTCTATGTGATAGGTTAAGGAGCGGGACATCCAGCAGGTTGACCAATCACAACAGAGCCGGCCAGCTGACCAATCAGAGCAGACTGGCCTCTGGTTTCAGACTGGGGGTGAAAAGAGGCAGTATGAGAAAAATAAAGAGCTTTTTGATCATTAAAGCATGCAGACACGTCCCAGTAGAGACACTACATACTGATCAAATGTAGGCCCCTTTAACACATTGAAGCACACAGAGCTGTCCGTGGTGCTGAAGCGGCTCTCTCTCTCTGTCTTTGCTCAATAACAAGGACTTCCCTGTTTCTCTGCACACCCACGGCAGATCACTAACCTTATGAATAATAACACAGGCTCTGCCGTACAGTAGGGAAGCCCAGGAATCCGTCATGAATATTGATGCAGGGTCTCTCGTGAGCCTCTGAAAATCTCCACATTTGGTTTGCTGCCCAATATTCAAATCTCCCTCCTGTGTCAGTGGGCTATATGCATAGTGAGGGTTTATTCATGAGGTGTGTAGCAGCAGGTGGGAGAGAGCTACTTAATGCCTGCTGACTCTGTGCAGCACATTATTCATATTCAGGTTTGCTCTGGCCTGAACGTGCACTTTGAACTGTCCGAGGCGCTGAAATGAGGCTCAAGCTTGTCTACCAGGGGGACGGTGAGCACCCCCGGATGAATATCACCATGGTCTTTCCCGGTGTAAATCACAGCACCCTCAGTGAATATTAATGCAGGCACCTCCATTATCTTCAGGAAATATTCATGGCTTTTCCTGAGGCACCCCAAAGAGCCAGTGAGTAATTTGATGTGTTCTAACACCTGTCCACGAGGACCCTCTGTATGTTGTTAGATTAGAGTATCACTGCCTTAATCTACATCAATTAACATCCCTTTGTCATGTGTCTCTGTCCATGACATCTTACCTATTTAAAACCAATATGTAGACTGGTGAAATCATTTAATTTGGAACAATTTAATACTTAGGGGTATATTAGTTAGATTTCCTTGGCTTTAATATTACATTACATTACATTACTGTACATGTTACTTGTTAGACGCTTTTATCCAAAGCGACTTACATACTCAATACTGGGCAATCCCCACAGGAGCAATTTGGGGTGAAGTGTCTCAGGGACACAACGACATGCTGACTGCAGTGGGGTTTGAACCTGTGACCCCCTGATCCGAACACCAATGCACAACCCACTGCGCCATACGCCTCCCCTTAATATGGGTTGTACATGTTGCTGTGTAATACATGAAGTCTCCAATCCTATGAATGTTAGATATATTATTAAGATTTACTTCCCCCTAGTCCATTGCCACAATATGTTTTATTATGTTTTTAATAACATAACTTACAGCATCTTCCAACACACAAAAAGTAAGGAGACAAACAAAACAATCAAATACAAAATAATACAGAAAGGTTAAAAACAGGGCATAAAATAAACCATCTTCATCAGAAAAATATGCAGGTTTACAGACGTGGAAAATCTCTTTATTGGAAGGGTTACTAACATCTGTTGGAACCAATGAATAATACTTTGTTTGTCAAGCCTTTTCAAAAACAATGCAACACAGGTTTTGGCGTAGAGCAAGCTGAGGTCTGTAAATGATAAACAAGAATAAACCAAATTGATTGATTGAAATAAGCCACGGGAATATGTCATCAGTTTTACAATTGTAGAAGTGGTATAGACTAGGGCTGCGCAATTATTACCATTTTGATCAAAATCGCTATATGTACTCGTGCAATATTCAAATGTAACAAAGCTAAATTGTTGTAAGTGCTCAAATAGCATTTATAATGAAGTTTTGTGGAGCTGCTCACATATCTTGGCCTACAAATCATATCGTACTGACTCACATCCTCCATGATCACTTTAATATATTTCAATGATAAGAAGACTATGAAGATGATGCCAACATTTTCAATCCCTCCAAAATCATGAATCATATCGCCGTTGCAATATCAGTCAGAATGGTTTTCTGGTCCTAGTACAGACCTGAAGTAGCACTTTGAAAGAGCATATCATAATAATAATAATAATAATAATACGTTTATTTAGTATAGCACCATTCACAAAGTGCTTCACAAGAAAGAACAAAAGTTCAAATGAAGACCACATAAATATGAATACAATAACAACATGAGGCAGACATGTAAGGTTAACATAAAAACAAAACACAGACCACGTGGAGTCCCGAAAGAACAAACATAAGAACAGAACACACACATCTCAAGTAGAAACAAAAGCCAATGTAAAAAGATGGGTCTTTTTTAAAAGCTTCTACAGAGACTGCATAGCGGATGACTTTAGGGAGAGAGTTCCATAGTGTTGGGAAAACACTGAATGTCCTCTTCCAATATGAGAGTAACATGATAACAAAGGTATCCCAACTGTAGCTGTGTACATGACAGGATGTGTGATTACCTAGAAGAGCATCAGGACTGTTTGAGGCATATGATAGCTATGTGATTAACATGATGATTCAGCCTCTATGGAGATAGACACATGACAAGCATGCTCATTTCTGACGTGGAGCTAATCTGAAGTAAACATTGAATACTGCTTTCTATTCCTCCATCTTGTGACTGTGTAACTCCCTCTCTTGTGTATCAGCATGTGAAGGACACTGTTCAGGAACTAGTTGATGCTCTGTATGTGATGACTCCTTCCATTCTGGAGAGGATCAGAAATACATGGATCCTGAGATTGAAGCTCAAGCCGGTGACCAGTGATATTCTAACATGGAGCCTCCACTTGAAAGGCACGGTCACCTTTAGTTTTTAGACGAGACCGTGGGACAGCCAGTCTACAGTATATGCACCAGGGGTGTCCAAACTATGGCCCGGGGGCCAAATGCGGCCCATTTTGAAACGGCCCTCAGCTAATTAAAAAAGTATAATAAAATATGGCCCACAAATAAAACTTGTGCTTGTCTTATATTGTACTTCTGAAATATATATGTGAAGAAAAAGCCCAATAACTTCATTACAAAATACCTCTAGCCCAGCCCTTCGTATATTTGTCTGTATGTGGCCCTCGGTGAAAACAGTCTGGACCCCCCTGATATACACAAACATACACATATACAGAAGCAATGCATGTGGTGCTGACAGCTCTGGTCTGCTGGAGTGTGAAGAGCCCCCTCTCTCTGCTGTGGTCGGGGTCCTGGCTGCTGATCCCAGACCTGCTCCAGAGCCTGTCAGTCAGCCCGGCTGTCCTCCATGCTTCAGAGAGGCAGGACAGCCGAGCAGATTTCTCTGTGTTCCTGCACAGCGCCTGCCAACACACATCAGCGCAGCCGCACCTGAAGGCAGTCCACTCCCGTTTCATTACTGCCAGCAGAACAGCTTTTTTCTCTGGGAGGGCAGGATGTGTTTTGTGTGTGTTTGCACATCGGAGAACAGGCTGTTATCAGAGGAGACAAATGCAGATAGATGATCTGTGGTTTTGCAAAAAACATTTTATAAGCCAGAAATATGTCGCCTGCGGTGGTTTAGATTCTGGTAATATGCAGAGGTGTGTTCATGCTATCAATCAGATATGAAGTTGTATAAGCCTATATATTAAACACTAAATCATATGTACAGATTCAAAGGAAAATGATGCACATAGGAAGTAGAAAAAACTGTTTTTAATTACACTTAGAGATGAGGAATATTATTAGACAGATTATCTTCTTTTGAATACACCATAATGATGTATAAGATAAGGATTCAGCACATGCTAAGTAATGAATGGTGATTTCTTTAACTTTTGATGGCCTATCACATTATTCTGCTTAATTATGTTGCTTCTCCACAGGAGGTACGGAGAAAGACCTTCCTGTTTATTTCTGACGGTCAATCCCTTTTGTCACATGACTCTCTTGTCTCTCCATCTCTGCCACACTTTCTCCTTCACCGCTCCAACACTCTAAGGAAATCCACTTTTCTGTCAGAGTTTAGATAAAAATAAAAACGACGCGGCGACCCAACAAAAGACAAGACTCCTTGTAATGGTACCTTTTTTTTTTAACCGCCCCCTCGCTCTCATTCTTACTCTATCGCTTTTCTCCTCACTGTCCTTTCGATCCATAATTGGAAATTTCCTCTGCTTAGCCCTGTCGGAGTGAGGGACAATGCGGCATCCATGTTCTGTGGAGCATGGTGGGGAGAAATAGAGCATTGTCTCATGTAGGCGAGGCAAGCATGGTCTGGGGACTTATCTAAATTGAATATCTGTCCTGTTTTTTAGGCTTATAATGAGAGTGACACAGGGAGCACGGGGGTCTCTCGCACCACTGACAGCCCTCCTCCCTTTGAAAAGTTGACTGATAACATGGAATAGGATACATGAAAGCACACGCTCTGTGGGGAGCAGCACCACCCAACAGTGTATTATTACAGAAAGCAATGTTCACACCCAATTACAGGAGAAGAAGGATACTCAATTCAGAGTTGTGGTGTGATGTTGGGCCTCCAGGAAGCACATATCGTTTTTCCCACCCAGTTGAGATTCAACCACGCCCATCTTCGTATGATGAAAACATGGATGCAGCGTCATCGAGCCACCCTTGGTGTTTTCATCCCGCAAAATATGAATTTGACAGCTGCAGTCGCTTAATACAGCCTCTTTTTCAAAGTGTTTTTTTAAAGATATTTTTGGCTGGAGGATGCAGTGCCTGTGTTTGAGGAGCAGAGCTGAAAGGGGAACGTGGAGAGGAGGACATGAGCAGTCGTCCAACCCGCTAACTTGGCAATGGACACTGCATATGGGCCAAAAATTGTGCTTTTTTAATATGTAAGACGATCACAGCTACGCAGATCTGAGTTATATTAATTCACCCTAGATTTAAGAACAATAAACTTGTCACATTTTCTACATAAGTACAGTATTTGTAAGTAAAGTATACATGTATACTTTGTTACTTTCCAACGTTGTCAGAGTATATACAATGTTCCTCTTGCCCCAGAACGCTGTCACGTTTTTGCAGCGTGGCTTTCACCTTCGCTGACTGATTTAACCACGCCCATTTCTGCATGAGGAAAACATGGATGCAGCGTCAGACAGCCACCCATGGTGCTTTAAGCAAGCCCCCAGGAAGTGCGCCGGACTCTGAGGAAGATATTCGTAGTGGCCAAACAGCGGTACTTCAATTTCCGTATCAGTCTGTGACGTCACCCGGCCCAGAAATAATTTTTTCCCATTGACTAACATGGGGAAAGAGTCGTCTGTAAATTAGCGGATATTTTTTTTTACCCAGCACGAACACTGTCATAGCCTTTATAAGAATCATGAGGTCCTTAAAGTTTTAAAATGCGTTAAAAGCCGAATCCAGATTTATTTGATCTCTCCATTCATTCTACTCTACTGAGCCGAGAGTGGGATATTGGGGGTGGGGCTTAATGACATGAGGCGGGGCTTAATGACAGGAGGCCGGGCTTAAGGGGCAACTCAACTGCGCTCTATGAGCTACATACTGGTACTTCTGCTCTGACAGCAAGGCATGATGGGTAATCTGTGACGTTTTGCTCTCGAAAATCTCAAGCCATTTTGTCCTCATGCGCCAATGAGCAGCTGTCATAGGAAATAACGAGACCCCGCCTCCGACGCTGTATCCAGTTCTTATTCATGGTTTTAAGATATTTTGGATTTAAGAAGAATAAACTAGCAAACAATATGTCGTTTTTCTTTTTCACATTTTGTACATATGATTCACTATTTGGATATATGTACTATGTTACTTTCCAACATTGTCAGAGTATATCAAATATTCCTCTTGCCCGAGAACGCTGTAACGTTTTTGCGGCATGGCTCACTCTTATAAACACGCCAGAGTAGACGTGATATTACTTGAGCGTTGTTAATTGCGACGTTCTCTTTATACTGTACTGTATGTCCATGACGAAGTTATTTATCATACTAAGTCCTATTAAACTTGGTATATGTTGCAAGAGCATCGAGCTACGTCGATGCAGAAGTAGGCGTGGTTAAATCACGTGTGGAAAAAACCATAGACCCTTCCAGGTAGACGCAGGCACCTTTAACACATGTCATCCATCTTGTGTTGGTGACCTTTTGTTTAAATGCTGACATTCTGTTGGATAATCCTGACATTGCATTAATGTGAGACCTGTACACGTCTACCTTTTCTTTGCTGCAATTCAGAATATGCACCAAAAAAATAGAAGAGCAGTTTTTAATGGCTTGTTGTGCTGCTTTCTACTGGCCATGCTTTTTGCTCCTATAGTTCCCATACCTCACCAAAGGCACAATGACACTGCAGCACTAATAGCTCTTTCTCTTCTTCCTGTTTTGGCTGGCTGCTTTATCCTGCAGCCGGAAAGATAGCACAGCTCAGATCATTATGAAATTGGCTCGTTCCGTTAACCTTGGCTTCCGATAATGTCGTCTTTTAGAGGAAATTAAAGTTGCTAGTGAAAGCAATTGAGATATGTGAAGAATGGGGCTAAAAGGTAGAGCTGTTACTGTATCAGGCTTTTTTTCCCCCCTCGTCACGCTGATAAAAACTCACCGTGGTCATTTGTTTTCTTTGTCCGTATCACATCAAGGCAGGATAAATAAAGTTTCTCATGAAATAAAGCTGAAAGTATGCCTCGTGGGCAAGCTTACTGCGGGGGAAAGGGCGGGTGAGGGGGTGAGGGGGGGGGGGGGGGGGGGGGGGGGGGCGTTTAAACTGCAATGAAATATCGATGTAAAGAAAACATGTCAGTCCAGAACAAGAGGCTGGTATAATGAGCAGGAGACGGTCTTAAGGAGAATACTAAGCAATGGTGATGACAGACAGGCTGACAGGCTGGCACAGACCCTGCCACTCAGGAGAGGCCAGGGCACTTTCTATCACTGTCAAAGCCCCCCCCCCCCCCCCCCCCCCCCCCAACCCCAACGCTTCCTCTCTCCCCCCTTCACATCTCTCTCCCACACAAACATCCTCCCTTGTTGTTTTGTTTCAAGAACTTGAAGGATTCCCTTTATAGGACGATGTAAACAGAGCCAGGGTTTGATATCTGATGCGGTTTGAGAGGCAGCGCGCTGTTCCCGTCTGATTTTATTATTATAATGTTCGTTTTTTTATACATCTTTTAATTCAGATTATTTCTTTTTACTAACCTCTTATTTCAATATTTGTATTCTAGTTAATATTTATCTTATACTTTACTGCATATTTTTGCTTTAACCTCTTACGTTTATTTAAATCTTTATTTTCTCCTTATATTTCACATTTTAGTGAAATTAAAAAAAGAAATTAACTTTTTTTGTTTATTTAAATATGATTATTCTATTTGATTTGATCCTTTAATTGCACATTTTCCCCCTTACTTCTTATCTTTATAAAAATACTATTTAATTACAATAAAATGCTATCATTTACTGCACATTTGTATTTGTATTTCTTATGTTTATGTGGATATATGTATTCTATTCTATTATTTTTTATCCTTTTATTGCATATTTTAACTATAAGTTTATCTAAATATTTATACTATTTTTTATTTAATCGAACTGTATTTATTTTTTATTCTATTACAATTTGAAGCGACCTTCACAAACCCAAAATAAAAAAAATTCTGAATTTGATTTCTCACTATTTTTAATTTAATTCATTAATTTATTCCAATTTCGAGCGACCTCCACAAAACCCAATTCCCCGAGAATACATTTTTGTTGGGGAATTTGATTTCTCATTAAGTAAAAACGACTGGTTCTGCACGGATTCAACAAGCATGGTTTCTTCTCTGTTTCATCAAACATTTAGAGGATTGTTTTCATTTATTTCCCTCCAAACCGCCATTCTGTTCGTCTTCCTCCTCGACATAATGAGAACTAGTGGAAGATAAATGCACAAAGTGCGTTCACATGACTTCCTGCTAATGAGGTTGCTAATTAACACTAGCAGACGTAGAGAGGTGAGAAGCTCTGGATAGGAATAGATGTGAGAGGTCTTGCGAGTTTCTCTTTCTTGCAAGCTTTCCGTGGATGTTATCTGTTTTAATTTGTCCAGATGGTGGAAGCTGAGATTAATGGTTTGGTTATTACTGACTACTTCTACAGACAAGATACAAGAAAACTAAGTTAGTAGAAGTGGGGGGGGCAGAAGCATGAAAGAAATAGCCCTCCTGTACTTTATCTAAATACATCGCCCTTGGTCAAAGACCTCAATTATCAAGGCGTCATAACAACAAACCTCGTGATAAACAAGCTCCAAAACAAAAACAATGAAATCATTTGAGGTCCAAGAGAGGAATCTGACAGTGACCCACAGGGCGCTGAGATAACAACACAGAACCAACTTAATCAAAGGAAGAACATGGGAACGTCATTCAAGTATGTAAACACATCCATTATAACATCATGTTTTAAAGAGAAACCAACAAAACAAGGAATACATATTATTCTTAAAGTGGACCTATCATGCTATATTTGAATAATATAGTGTAGGACCATACCTATATAAGGCATATTTATACTTTTTTTTTTTCAAAATACCAAACAGATCATGCATTTTAGCCATGCCTCATTTCGCTCAATTTGACATTTTTTAGCTCTGTTTTTGTAAGGGCTGATTCTGTGAGCAACAGCACCACCTACAGGCCTGGCATATGTACTACAGCGTCTCCAGGGCTTTCGAACGGCAATGGCCGTGTCCGTCTCCTCCTGATTGGTGGAGTTGGCCCAATAGCCGTAGCGCCACCGTCCTGACGTCAGGACAGTGTTCAAATCTGGATCAGTTTTTATCAGATCCGTTGCAGCCCCTTTTTTTAGAGATTTGGGTATGGAGGAAAATAGAGAGGGTTGTGTTTTCTGACACTTGGTGAGTTCCCTGGAACACCGGGGACACATATTCATGTATAAAAGACGTACAAAAGTGCATTTTGCATGATAGGTCTCCTTTAACTAAGATTTTTAAAAAATTGAATAATCTGCCAGAAAAAAATCCTAAACTTTGTTATTAATTGATGATCTAGAGCAGCGGTTCCCAACCTGTGGGCCTGAAGGCATTGCAAGTGGGCCGCCAAATCAATTTTAATTTTAATTTTGTACAGGCTAAAAGACACAAACATGGACATAACAATACTGTAATATATAGTGTGGGGGAAACCTCTGTATCAATGGAGAGTCAGGACTCAGAGAGACACGAGGAGAGCTGGAGCTTTGATGGCAAACACTGACGGTTTATTTGGAGTTACGGCCAGAGATTTCACAAGACAGGTGGTGTGTCACGAGTTGACTCAGCGGTTGCCAAACCAATTATGAAGAACTCTTTCTGCAGCTCGAGGTTTTAACTAGTGCGGAGTGTAATAATCAACATTCTTCATCAGCGAGACCCTGGACCCTGAATCTAACTAGAGCTCTCGTTCATAGGAAAGAATGTGCGCCAGGGAACCTTCGCCTGAACAGTAAACTACCTCATGGCGGCTTGTGCTCTGTCATAGACTGGCAACAACAATGCGCCCAAGCTGCTCCTCCTTAAGAGAGATAGCAGCAATACCCAAGGGCGTAGAACTATGCCGTGGGAAAGGAGACAGTGAGAGGAGAAAACGATGAACTGGGTCGAAGGTTGAATACCTAATCAAATTATTCCCTAACATAGAGGAGATGACATTCCCATCTCAGGCCAAAACAAAACTAAATTAAATTGTATTTTTTTAAATCTACTCTTCAAACACCTTAAATTAAGATTACTCCTTGATTGACTTTTAAAAATATGTATTTTAGCCAGAAGAATAGTTGTATTTATTAACTGTGTGCGGTCTTCATCTAAAAGCCCAAATAAATCATTAAAGGGTTTAAATGTAATTTCAGTATTTGCCGCCAAATAATTTGCAAAACATTATGATTTGTGTGGAAACATTTTCATTATAAAGATTTCATTTTATTTGAACCTCTTTTCCTTTCTCTTTCTTGATCCTCCTTAGCAACGGGCATTACAGTCCTTAGCAACGGTTTGTTCTACTGGATTAACAATGTGGCACATGTTCTGAATTGACCAATCAGAACTCTATTTAGCCTCCGTATTGTTTATGGTTGAATGTGGGCTGCGAAAAATGTTTTAGACCCTTAAGTGGGCCCTGAGTTGAAAAAGGTTGGGAACCGCTGATCTAGAGATTGAGGTTTAGTCCATTCCATATTGTAACACTGATTATAGATAAACTATGATTTAATGAATGCTCTGTAGGACGTTCTACACAAAGTGGTGGGTGTTTGCCTTGTTGGTTACTCGCACACTTTCATTAGGAAACCTTTTGGGGAATTATGAAGCATCTAACCACCACCTCTGTTTTTGGTTTAACAATGTAATCAATATAATCTAAATATCTATGACTGGCTAAAGGTGTCAGAGAGATGCAGTGGAGTAAAAAGTACAATATCAGCTTCCAAAATGTGATCGAATAGAAGCAGAAGAAAAATAAAATACTCACATGAAGTAAAATAACCTCAAATTTGTACTTAAATTGAGTAGTTTAGTAAACAGTGCTGCCCCTAGCAACATGTTGGCCCTACGCAACATTTTGCGAGAGATTAACCCGATTGGCAAGAGTACAAAAGGTATAAAAACGGAGCATTACAATTTGCGTGCGACTAGAATAAATATGTTCATTCTAGTTAATATTGATCTTATCCTTACTGCATAGTTGTACTTGTAATGCCTTTGAACACAACTTTTGATCAGAACAACAGCATAGGTAAACATTTCTCCCGTGTTTGCTCCGTAATGCTACGTGGTGTGATGTCTGGTTTTGCTTCCCATGTCGCGAGTTCTGATCGCTCAGTGATGATACTTATATGTCTGGAATCTGTGGAATCTCAGCTTGCTAATCGATATCTTGTTTGTGCAGATACGATAAGTAATAAGGGTATTTTAACGTGAGTTCTGTGCTAATTGCGTTAGCATTTTTTCGCTCAGGGCTAATTCAGAGCCTTTGTTATTACCCTTTTGTTTCGTTTAGCTACAAATTGTTCATATTGTCTGAAAGCTGAGTTTCTTCCCGTTAAGTGGGTATGACACATTCATAGTTTATTCAATGTTAAGAAGCCCTCAGACGCTGTTTCTTGCAAGATGTTGCGTTTTGCCCCCGCGGGCTGGTTAACCTCTTACATTTATTTAAATATTATTATTTCATTTTAATTTCTCCTTATATTTCACATTTTAGTCTGACTTTGAATGTTTATTTAATGAGTCATATTATATTTATTTGATCCTTTAATTGCACATGTTTCCCCTAACTTGTTATGTCTATGAAAATATTATTTAATTACATTTCTATTGCATTTAATTGTATCTTAATTGCACCATAAAGCGCAGCTCTCCCCGCTGAAGGTCGTCTCTGTGCAGCAGAGAGCCGAGCCTCATATCTCTGAAGCCGTGAACATGCAGCTATATTTAGGATTCTCTGGTTCCGGTGACCATGGCTCTCAGATCCTCTTCAGCCCTTCAGAGCGTCACTTTGTTCAGCCTCCGGAGGTACAAGAGCTCCCTGCTGCCCTTCAGGGAGGCATTACACTGATGGATGCTGCATTTCAATGAGGAGTATCCCACAGTTATCAGAGGATACACAGATCCTACTTTTCTGGCTTATTTGGTATTTTTTAACTTAGTTTATATATATATATATCAGTTATATATATTAGTTTATATATATATATATCAGTTATATCAACATATAGAAAGAAACAATGAAAGAACATAGTACAAAAACAGATCAATTCAAAAAGTTAAACAATATCCAAATAATAATGAACATATGGAATGATAAATAAATACATTAATCTCAGAAAGGAGAAGAGATGCCAGATTTGAGCTAATAGCTAATTTCCATCTGCAGTCCTTAGGCAGGTACACAACAATCAACAAACACTAACAACATTGCATAATCTCTATCACACAGACAATTATAAAACAAGATTAAAGTACAGGTCAATAAAATAATACATAGTACAGTTAAAATATAATATTACAATCAGGGCCGGCTCTAGACAATTTGCAGCCCTAGGCGAGATTTTAGCTGGCGCCCCAGCCAGAGAATCGTACAGTAGAAAAGATAAAGATCAATAGAGTATCCAAGGAATACACAATAAAGTAAAATGCTTCAATCTGGTGCACTTAATTACTACTAGATCTATGGGGGTACAACTCTAAAACACCCACATGAAAAAGATCGGTTTACATTTGAATAACCAAATAAGTATGTGAACATAACCAATCACCCACAGCCAATAACAAATGAATGTAACGTATTTTATTTTTGTTGTTAATTTATATCTTATTTTACCTAGTTAACATTTATTTATTTATGCATATTTTTTTATCTCTCCAGTTTTAAAGGATATTTGTGGTTACTGTCCTGTAGTATACATTGAAATGATTTCAAACCTGTTCATCCCAATAATTATAAAGGAGTGCCTTGGAAATATGTGTTTACATCAATTGGGATCAAACCGTTTGAGACCCACTGAGATAACTGAGACTAAAGTGAACTATCTAAACACTCAGAGTCCTTTACCTGTTGTGCTCCGACAGAAATGTTATGGGAGTTTCATTTTCATGTTGTTTCATGTTTGTTTTGTCACTCATCTGTCATTCCAGGCTTCCTGATTATCTACGTCTTGTGTGTCTCCCGTGCTCATCAGCACCAGCCTGATTGTTTCCCCCTAGTGTCTTGTTGTCGTGTGTTTAAATTCCCCAGTCTCCCAGTGTTCATTGTCAGTTCGTCTTGTCTCATGCCTAGGTCAGATCTCTGCTCTCCTTGATACCAAGATGTTTTTGTTCCTCACTACGTGAGCGATTTTCTTTTGTTCACTTTTTGTCATTTCATCCTAGAGATTTGATAGTGTTTATTTCTGTTCTTCTTTTGAAAATAAAGTGTCTTACAAATACTTTACCTCTGTCTCCTGGGTCGTGCAATTAGGTCCTATACCTTGAGTTTCTGAGTTCGTAACATTACCTCACTGAGCTGTAGTTATCAGCCTCTCAGTCTGACTGGAGAGGACTCTCCCTCCACATTATTGTAGAAACATCTTCTTCTTATATCCGTTAGAGCAGCACCAGATTCTAATAACAACAGCGCCGGTACCGGTGCGCTCTTCTCTCTCTCCCTCGCTCACTCGCCCTTTGGCTGTGAGCTGCGGGCGCCTGATGAGCCAATATCCCCCATTTTCATCACTTACAGCGCCCATCGTACAGGGCAAATGAAAAGTGTAACCGGGGGGAAAAGGGTGTTACATTTTCTTAATTATGAATGTTGTTACATCAAGGCCGAAAATTAGGATGAGCACCAACGGTAAAAAAAATGTGTTTCCCTCCCAGAGCTACCAGCGCAGCGCCCCCCAGATCTGGTGCCCTAGACGAACATCTATAACGCCAGTGCTACGGGCCGGCCCTGATTACAATACAATTCAAATTGAAAAACTCAGTGTAATTAATGTCGGCATGACTGGTTGCTTAGCCCTAACCCTGACTGGTTGCTTAGCCCTAACCCTGACTGGTTGCTTAGCCCTAACCCTGACTGGTTGCTTAGCCCTAACCCTGACTGGTTGCTTAGCCCTAACCCTGACTGGTTGCTTAACCCTAACCCTGACTGGTTGCTTAACCCTAACCCTGACTGGTTGCTTAACCCTAACCCTGACTGGTTGCTAAGCCCTAACCCTGACTGGTTGCTTAACCCTAACCCTGACTGGTTGCTTAACCCTAACCCTGACTGGTTGCTAAACCCTAACCCTGACTGGTTGCTTAGCCCTAACCCTGACTGGTTGCTTAGCCCTAACCCTGACTGGTTGCTTAGCCCTAACCCTGACTGGTTGCTTAGCCCTAACCCTGACTGGTTGCTTAACCCTAACCCTGACTGGTTGCTTAACCCTAACCCTGACTGGTTGCTTAGCCCTAACCCTGACTGGTTGCTTAACCCTAACCCTGACTGGTTGCTTAACCCTAACCCTGACTGGTTGCTTAACCCTAACCCTGACTGGTTGCTTAACTCTAACCCTGACTGGTTGCTTAACCCTAACCCTGACTGGTTGCTTAACCCTAACCCTGACTGGTTGCTTAACTCTAACCCTGACTGGTTGCTTAGCCCTAACCCTGACTGGTTGCTTAGCCCTAACCCTGACTGGTTGCTTAACCCTAACCCTGACTGGTTGCTTAACCCTAACCCTGACTGGTTGATTAGCCCTAACCCTGACTGGTTGCTTAGCCCTAACCCTGACTGGTTGCTTAACCCTAACCCTGACTGGTTGCTTAACCCTAACCCTGACTGGTTGCTTAACCCTAACCCTGACTGGTTGCTTAACTCTAACCCTGACTGGTTGCTTAACCCTAACCCTGACTGGTTGCTTAGCCCTAACCCTGACTGGTTGCTTAGCCCTAACCCTGACTGGTTGCTTAGCCCTAACCCTGACTGGTTGCTTAACCCTAACCCTGACTGGTTGCTTAACCCTAACCCTGACTGGTTGCTTAGCCCTAACCCTGACTGGTTGCTTAGCCCTAACCCTGACTGGTTGCTTAACCCTAACCCTGACTGGTTGCTTAACCCTAACCCTGACTGGTTGCTTAACCCTAACCCTGACTGGTTGCTTAACTCTAACCCTGACTGGTTGCTTAACCCTAACCCTGACTGGTTGCTTAACCCTAACCCTGACTGGTTGCTTAACTCTAACCCTGACTGGTTGCTTAGCCCTAACCCTGACTGGTTGCTTAGCCCTAACCCTGACTGGTTGCTTAGCCCTAACCCTGACTGGTTGCTTAACCCTAACCCTGACTGGTTGCTTAGCCCTAACCCTGACTGGTTGCTTAGCCCTAACCCTGACTGGTTGCTTAGCCCTAACCCTGACTGGTTGCTTAACCCTAACCCTGACTGGTTGCTTAACCCTAACCCTGACTGGTTGCTTAACCCTAACATGATTTTCTTCAACATGAGAGACAGAGTGATAGTGAAAGTCAGTGCAGTTTGATGGCCGTTTATATTATTATTATATATGTATATTACATGTTTTCAGATTACTCCAGAGCCCCGTTGAATAATTCCTCCTGTTTAACCTTTTTGTTTGTCATGTATTCCCTCCCATTTGACTTGACTTGCTTGGATGTTTGTATCATGCATGTGTGGTCCGAGGTCTTTTTGACATGAGCTGATAATGTCTTGTTGATGAATATTTGTGTTTATAAAAGCTTGTGTCCTTCCTCCTGAGTTGTGGCGTTGCCTTGCTGCTCAGTGAAGGTCGTCAGAGGGATTGGAAAGTGCACTTTGCAGAGTCAAACAGATGCAGGGTGCAGATAGCACATTGTTTATCTAATCTTGTATCAGCGCTGTAACGAAGTACAAACAAAGTCCTCTCACAATCAGATGAGAGCTCAGGAGCTTTTTACTCTGTCAAGGACTTGATGTATCTGCCCTGCAAGCTGTTTCCTGGAGCTCGGTCTGTAAAGTAACTTTGGACACACAACTTAGGACATATATTCTCCTTTAGATATAGAGACTCCACTCTCCTCTCCTCTCCTCTCCTCTCCCCTCCTCTCCTTTCCTTTCCTTTCCTTCCCTTTCATTTCCTCTCCTCTCCCCACCTTCACTTTGCTGTCCTTTCCTCTTCTCTTCTCTGCTTGTTTCCTTTCCCTTCCTATTTTTTGTTTCCTCTTGTCTCCTCCCGTCTTGTATCCTCTCCTCTCCTCTCCTCTCCTCTCCTCTCCTCTCCTCTCCTCTCCTCTCCTCTCCTCTCCTCTCTCCTCCTGTCTCCCCCCCCCCTCTCTTGGCGAGGCCCTGAGTGATTATGGTCTGTAGGCCTGAGTCGGGGCCCAGTCTGAATAATGATGGCAGCACATTGACTGAGGTCTTAAATTAAGGGTACTTATCTTAATTGAACATCTGAAATAATGTTTTATTTACAACAAAGAGAAGGTGCAGGAGAAATGGAGCGGTCTCTCTCTATCTCTCTCTCTCTCTCTCTCTCTCTCTCTCTCTCTCTCTCTCTCTCTCTCGCTCTCGCTCTCGCTGGAGGATACATTTCAGATGTGAGGGTCCTTATATCATGATGACAGAGGGTCATAGGTTATGGCAACATCTATGATTACTGTCATGTGTTGTTTCTTTTGGTATGAATTGAAGTGTGTTTTTTTGTATTATTCATTTATACTTTATATTCAGAGCCAACATTTACTTCACTATAAGCAGCCAAAGCCTTTTAAACTGTGCAATTTATCATTAATATCTTATTAACACGCATAGATACTGTAACATACACGTTATATGTTGCAGTACTATGAGCATTTTTACTTTAAAATCTATCCCATAATATCTTTGGTGTTCCTGTTACAGGTGTGTGTGTGTGTGTGTGTGTGTGTGTGTGTGTGTGTGTGTGTGTGTGTGTGTGTGTGTGTGTGTGTGTGTGTGTGTGTGTGTGTGTGTGTGTGTGTGTGTGTGTGTGTGTGTGTGTGTGTGTGTGTGTGTGTGTGTGTGTGTGTGTGTGTGTGTGTGTGTGTGTGTGTGTGTGTGTGTGTGTGTGTGTGTGTGTGTGTGTGTGTGTGTGTGTGTGTGTGTGTGTGTGTGTGTGTGTGTGTGCTGAAGACAGACAGAGAGTACAGTGGCGTTCAGAAACTTGACACACAGCTGATGTTTTTCCCACAGCATTAATCAGCCGTATTGTTACAGCGATTGCCGTGATTGGCTCTCCATCAGAGTGATTATGCAGATTCCAGCCAACCAAATGTCACGTCTGGCCTCCAGGCACACCCCCCCTGCTCTATCAGAGGAAACGTGGATGCTGTGATTGAGATAGCTGATATTTGACTGAGCACCGGCATACCTTCTTCTGATCACGGCTGTGATTACATGAAATTACTAGTTCTGAGGGAGAATGGCTGAAGATAGCGTTTAGCCAGCAGGAGAGAGTGAGAGGCAGGCTGGGAGAATTGATTGAGATTTTCAGCAATTACGTTTCATTCTTCGTGCAGAACATATTGGATTGTGCTATAGAGTCTTTTCTATGTGATGATGGTGCATTTGGACAAGATTATTGATAACTTGTGTAAAATATATTTGATGGTGACATAAATGGCGTGTGTGAAATGATACGGGAGACTCTTTAAACTCAGAATATATGGGATTCTTTCTGAGTGCAAGAAATACTGACTGAGTAATATGAAAGGGGCCTATTATGCTCATTTTCAGGTGTATATCAGTATGTAGTGTCTCTACTTTAAAGAGTCCTCTCCTGCTGATGTTCAGGTGTATATCAGTATTTAGTGTCTCTACTTTAAAGAGTCCTCTCCTGCTGATGTTCAGGTGTATATCAGTATGTAGTGTCTCTACTTTAAAGAGTCCTCTCCTGCTGATGTTCAGGTGTATATCAGTATGTAGTGTCTCTACTTTAAAGAGTCCTCTCCTGCTGATGTTCAGGTGTATATCAGTATGTAGTGTCTCTACTTTAAAGAGTCCTCTCCTGCTGATGTTCAGGTGTATATCAGTATGTAGTGTCTCTACTTTAAAGAGTCCTCTCCTGCTGATGTTCAGGTGTATATCAGTATGTAGTGTCTCTACTTTAAAGAGTCCTCTTCTGCTGATGTGCAGGTGTATATCAGTATGTAGTGTCTCTACTTTAAAGAGTCCTCTCCTGATGATGTTCAGGTGTATATCAGTATGTAGTGTCTCTACTTTAAAGAGTCCTCTCCTGCTGATGTTCAGGTGTATATCAGTATGTAGTGTCTCTACTTTAAAGAGTCCTCTCCTGCTGATGTTCAGGTGTATATCAGTATGTAGTGTCTCTCAGAGATGGAGTACTCGAGTCCTGGACTCGGACTCGAGTCGGACTCGAGTGCCGATTTTCGGGACTCGTGACTCGACTCGGACTCGCGCACTGATTGACGCGACTCGGACTTGGACTCGTGAATTCTCGCACACGATGACTTGGACTCGGACTCGGACTCGTGAATTATCGCGTACGCTGACTTGGACTCGGACTCGGACTCGTGCATTTTTCCCCCCACGATGACTCGGACTCGACTTGTACATTGACGCTCCGACTTGGACTCGGACTCGGACTCGAGCAAGTTTTCTATGGAGTCTGATGTCCTCTATCCTGGCGTGTGCACCGGCTGCGAGGCGAGTTCACGTACTGGGCCCCGCTATTCCAGTCGAAAGATGTCTAGAGACACACCCCGCATCGTGCTGTATGCTTTCACACATTCTGCTTCGACATTGGAAAAGAGCAGCGCAAAATGCTCTATGTGGAAACAATATTGAAGAGAAGGCTTCGTAACACATTACTCTAAACATCGAGTTCAGACATATAGGCTGTCTTGAACACTATCATCAGAGTAACGTGATCTAATCAATAAATAAAGATTCAGCCGATAACACGAAAGCACACGGCTACTTAACATGCAGAATGAAGTCATTTTGCATGCTAAGTAGCCATGTGCTTTCTGGGGCTAAATCTTTATCAGTAAACCGATTTAACCGGTAAAAGTTCCTTCAAAATAAGAGTCCCGATCTTATTACTATCAAAATAAAAGTGCAAAACGAAAACTTTACCATAGGAAAATATTGGCATACAAATATAATCACTTCTCTAAAAGGTAACTCATTTTAAACATAGTTTATTTATATATAATAATAATAATAATATTAATATTAGTAATAAGCTTTATATTTGTATAGCACCTATTACAAGAATTGTAGCCAAACTCGCTTCACAGCAGTTCAATAGACAGATTAGTATAACATGACAGGATAAAAGCAATGTAGAGGAGCAGCTACATTTCAACACATATATCCACGAAGATTAATACATGAAGACTTGTGACTCGGACTTGACTTGGACTCTTCTTAGGTGACTCGGACTTGGACTCGGACTCGAACACAGGTAATGATGACTCGGACTCGGACTCGACTCGGACACTCCTTGGGTGACTCGGACTTGGACTCGGACTCGAACACAGGTAATGATGACTCGGACTCGGACTCGACTCGGACACTCCTTGGGTGACTCGGACTTGGACTCGGACTCGACTACGACTCTCCCTTGGTGACTCGGACTTGGACTCGGACTCGAAGAGTGGTGACTCGAGAGTGACTTGGACTCGTGAATTGGTGACTTGACTACAACACTGGTGTCTCTACTTTAAAGAGTCCTCTCCTGCTGATGTTCAGGTGTATATCAGTATGTAGTGTCTCTACTTTAAAGAGTCCTCTCCTGCTGATGTTCAGGTGTATATCAGTATGTAGTGTCTCTACTTTAAAGAGTCCTCTCCTGCTGATATTCAGGTGTATATCAGTATGTAGTGTCTCTACTTTAAAGAGTCCTCTCCTGCTGATGTCCAGGTGTATATCAGTATGTAGTGTCTCTACTTTAAAGAGTCCTCTCCAGCTGATGTTCAGGTGTATATCAGTATGTAGTGTCTCTACTTTAAAGAGTCCTCTCCTGCTGATGTGCAGGTGTATATCAGTATGTAGTGTCTCTACTTTAAAGAGTCCTCTCCTGCTGATGTTCAGGTGTATATCAGTATGTAGTGTCTCTACTTTAAAGAGTCCTCTCCTGCTGATGTTCAGGTGTATATCAGTATGTAGTGTCTCTACTTTAAAGAGTCCTCTCCTGCTGATGTTCAGGTGTATATCAGTATGTAGTGTCTCTACTTTAAAGAGTCCTCTCCTGCTGATGTTCAGGTGTATATCAGTATGTAGTGTCTCTACTTTAAAGAGCCCTCTCCTGCTGATGTTCAGGTGTATATCAGTATGTAGTGTCTCTACTTTAAAGAGTCCTCTCCTGCTGATGTTCAGGTGTATATCAGTATGTAGTGTCTCTACTTTAAAGAGTCCTCTCCTGCTGATGTTCAGGTGTATATCAGTATGTAGTGTCTCTACATGTCTCCATGCTTTAATGTTCAAAAAGCTCTTTATTTTTCTCATACTGCCTGCCTGTACCTCTTTTCACCCTCTGTCTGAAAGCAGAGCTCAGTCTGCTCTGATTGGTTAGCTGGCCGGCTCTGTTGTGATTTTTCAACCGCTTAGAGATGTCCCGACCCTTAGCATACCCCGTAAAAAAGCCTTTGCAGAGCATTTACATGCACAACAACGTATATAACACACTACGGGAAAGGGGACACGCAAAAAAGCACAATATGTGCTAAGAAGTACTGCAGTGCATGTGGTGTGGAAGGTGGAGGGGGTTAGTCTTTCACAAGGACAAATGCATCACCTGAAAGTGCAACACAACAGATTTTCTCTAGATTCTGGAAGAAACGTAACCTTTAAAAGCTTGTGGATATGTGCAAAAATATGTGTATCAACTATATGTGTTCTGTGTGCATGCATGGTGCGATGGTGATTTAATTTATGTATATGCTCACAGCGTATTCATTATAAATACCAATTTTGCGGCTGTAATTTGTGCATATTTATGTGTTTGACTGTGTGTGTGTGTGTGTGTGTGTGTGTGTGTGTGTGTGATGCATGGCTCCTCTCCAGTCATGTGTGCCATCTGCTACCTCTGCAGGTGACGCCACCCAGGGCTGATGTTGTTGATGCATCATCACACCCTGCTCCATCACCTGTCCCACGCTATTACCACACAACACACTGACTAATGAACCTATTGGAAACACCTTCTCTTGTGAGTCCCTCATCCCTGTGTGTGTGTGTTTGTGTCTGTCTGTGTGTGTGTGTGTGTCTGTGTGTCTGTCTGTCTGTCTGTCTGTCTGTCTGTCTGTCTGTCTGTCTGTGTGTGTGTGTGTGTGTGTGTGTGTGTGTGTGTGTGTGTGTGTGTGTGTGGTAGGCAGTTTGTTTGACGGGCTCATTCATCACTACCTTGTCATAATTTATTGTTCATACCAACCACAGGTCACGACCTCTAAACGTAATAAGCGTTTCTTTATCGCCGCGCTTCTTCCCTCAATTGTCTGTCTTTGTCTTCATCAAACAGAACAATTAGAAGTGCTTGGAGAAAATGTTCTCTTTTATCTCCAGAACTATGTGAAGGCTAATCCTCCACAGGGAGCCATCATATATAATGGATGGCTTCGCTGTCGCTACCGTTTAGCCTTGAGAGCCCAAGTTCCACATCTGAGTTGAAGATCAATGGTGGACTCCGTCTGTGTACCGTCAGTCACAGCGGTGGCCTTCCTGCCCCGGCTGAGCGCTGTGGGGCGATACCTGCTCCTCTGACCACTTGGCCATTAAGGGGAATGTTCAAAAGAGAGGTGTGAAACCACCAGGGACCCATGGGAGCTCCTCCTACTCCCAAACTATGGCCTTAATGCCCTGTGTCCACATTGTGTCTTGCAGAACATTGAAGAGAGCTTCTAACCAGTGTTTCATCAATATAATTGTTCCCAGAATTGTTCTTTTATTGCTCAATGTATGTCAATGATATCTCAACAACTGAATTCGTTAGACCAGGGGTGTCAAACTCAAGTAAATCTGGCCTGCAACCTAATTTGTTGTGGCCCGTAAGAGCTTGCAAATAATATAATATGCAATACAATTGGTGTAATTGTTGAATATTTGCTTTCAATTATTTGCCCTAGACTTCTGCTTTCAGACGTAGTTATAAATGAAGTTATTACCAGAACTGATAATAATCCAATGCAGAGCCAATAATGTAATATAATACATTATTTGATATATTTTATATATTTATTAGGGCTGTCAGTTGATTAAAATATTTAATCGCGATTAATCGCATGATGTCCATAGTTAATCGCGATTAATCGCACATTTCGCACAACATATCTGTTCTAAATGTACCTTAGAGAAATATTTTTCAAGTTTTTAATACTCTTATCAACATACAGTATGAGTGGATAAATATGCTTTATGCAAATGTTTGTTTATTATCATTGGATATTCTCCTGAATATTCTCATCACAACAACCTGGAACCTCTCTCTCTCTCTCTCTCTCTCTCTCTCTCTCTCTCTCTCTCTCTCTCTCTCTCTCTCCCAACCCTGTGTACTTCTCTGCACTGAGCCAGTTGCTCAAACAGACGAGCCTGTTTACAGTTGTCGGCGAAATGCCGCTCCTCTGTCTTCATCTTCAGTCAAAACATGAGACTGAAGTTCCCACTGTGGGTCAAAATAATGCGCTGTGATGTGCAGTCGACACGTTGGATGCGATCCGAATTATCTAACGCAGCCCCTCGTCCTCCACAATGTTAAGCTGTAGCCACCCATTTAGCTATCGCTGTTGTTGTCCAGGCGTCTCCCCGGTAAACTTTCAAGCGTCGTCTGCCGCAAGCGAGTCGTCAAGTACCGTTGACGGCCGGCTCGGTTCGCTGACGGCCGGCACCGCCCTTACGTTATTATGTTTTTAAACGGCCTCATCGAAGTTGCGCCGACAGAGGTCCGCCGTTTCCCCGCAGCGAGGCTTCCCCCCCGTTGACAGTTCACTAGCACCCCACCCCTCTCCCACCATCCAACTAACAACAACAACAACAACGTCAAGCCTTTGGGCTCTGAAACTACGGTGCGGGCCGAGGACAAATACACATGCGTTAATCGCACGTTAAAATAATTAGTGGCGTTACTTGACAGCCCTATTATTTATATATGTATATTTATATAGTCTTACATGTAACCGGCCCTTTGAGTGCAACCATAATGCTAATGTGGCTCACTATGAAATTGAGTTCGACACCCCTATGTTAGAACGACCTAGCATCGCCCCCTCTGTGCTACTCTATATTTGTTTGAAACTAAGACCACCCAGAGGATGCTTGCTCTCACATTTTGTATGAATGATCGGCTCATTCTGACGATACCAGGAACAGCGATAAAAGTACAAGACTCAGGTCGCTGGATATCAGAGGTTAAAGCTGGTGGTCCAAGTCGAAGGTTTGACTTCTGCCTGTGGAAATGTTCTGCAATCTCAACCCCTCTGTGTCAAACAAACAGGCTTTAGGTTATGATAGTTTCTGTCTCTGCACACGGCCACAAACACAATTCTCCTGCTATTTACACAGTGACGTCACCGCACCTTTTTTTGAGAAGTTCAAACACTTCAAGCCCTTGAGCGCTCAACAATTTATTCTCAAAGTGGTTGTTCTATCCTCATTCGAGACAATTTGTAAGATTTTATTTTGTAGACGCTGAGAAAAAAACATGACTTACTTATTACTCCTTTATGTGTCCAACTTGCCCAAGTTATGTTCCTCACCATATTTCTCTATCCTTATGTGTCATGTCTTCTTCTCTAGTTCTTTATCTTCTAAATGTTTATATCCTGCCCTCATACTTCTCGTCATGCCGGCACGTTAGGCTAAGGATAGGGATCTCTAATATACTGGATAACGTTATGCTACAGCTGTTTCCCAAGAGGCTTTCTCTGCTGATTTTGACAGAAACCAAAACATGGTTTCCGCTCAGATGATGCTTCTTTCTACTCGTACGTGCAGACTATGAAACTATAGCGTTACATTACAGGGGGATATTTGGAGTTGCTTGAGTTAACAGTATATCTTAGCCTTCATGTGAGAGGGTTAGGGAACATTGGAACATCGTAGCGTGGTGGTATAGCGTAATATAGGGACATATATTTTAGGGAAGACTTAGCTTCTCTAGCCCCTGCTTCCCGTCATATTTCTCCTCTCCTCATACTGAGATTATCCCTTCACACATTTCAGACAGCTCAGACAAAGCCTTGCTCAAGGGCACCTTGACACCAGTTGTTGGAGGAGAGAGTTTCCCTCCCTCTCTGAGCAGCTCTCCCAGCCCGTCGCAGCGTTTGAACCCCTGACCCCCCAGTATCACATCCTTAGCCGTGCATGCGCATGTCATTAAAAGCAATTCTGAAAAACTCTGAGGGGGAGTTTTGGCTTCAGAAGGATTTAAATTCCAACCTCAGGGCCATTCAGCAGACACTCGCTGCTCCAGAGTGCTTAACACTGGGAAGTTAGTTCCACACCACTTCTCCTAATTAACCTCAAATAAGTCCAGTGTTAATGTTGCAGGCATGCATACTTTCTCGCAAGTGTGTGGTGGATAAGTCAGTGGAGACAAAAAGCTTTTCCATGGTTGAACTGCAGCGTTGAGTTTGATGCATCTGCTTCCCTCAACCTGCTTTTCCTTCTTCTCACAAATATTTTCCTCGGAGTCAATTCCCACTCCTACCATTTAACGCTCTCCTTGTTTAATGGTATTATCTGTGGGCTGTTTGTTTGACCCCTATGAATATGCTTTTTGGGGTTTTCTCTTTCTGGTAGTGTGTTACGTACTGTAGGCTTGTGTGAATGTAAAGGGTCTGCAAAGGCTAACATTGGGGAACTTTGGGAATTTTGGGGAATTTAACCGTAACCCCACACACACACACACACACACACACACACACACACACACACACACACACACACAGACACAGACACAGACACAGACACACACACACACACACACACCTGAAACACCTCCATTGGACTCCTTTGTTAACTTCTGTAACATAATGACATCACTACGTAACACTCGTGCTTCTATTGGCTAGCGCTCCAACACATTGTACGTGATATGGCCGATGGGCGGGATATCTCTAAGCAGTTGACCAATCACAACAGAGCCGGCCAGCTAACCAATCAGAGCAGACTGGGCTCTGGTTTCAGACAGAGGGTGAAAAGAGGTGCTGCAGCACAGGCAGTATGAGAAAAATGAAGAGCTTTTTGAACATTAAAGCATGGAGACATGTAGAGACACTACATACTGATATACACCTGCACATCAGCAGGAGAGGACTCTTTAAAGTAGAGACACTACATACTGATATACACCTGAACATCAGCAGGAGAGGACTCTTTAAAGTAGAGACACTACATACTGATATACACCTGAACATCAGCAGGAGAGGACTCTTTAAAGTAGAGACACTACATACTGATATACACCTGAACATCAGCAGGAGAGGACTCTTTAAAGTAGAGACACTACATACTGATATACACCTGAACATCAGCAGGAGAGGACTCTTTAAAGTAGAGACACTACATCCTGATATACACCTGAACATCAGCAGGAGAGGACTCTTTAAAGTAGAGACACTACATACTGATATACACCTGAACATCAGCAGGAGAGGACTCTTTAAAGTAGAGACACTACATACTGATATACACCTGAACATCAGCAGGAGAGG
>NW_022987792.1:863036-865536 GCF_902827165.1 Trematomus bernacchii | reverse complement strand
GAACACACTGTAGCTGCGGGCTCTCAGCAGATAGCAGCGAGGCCCCCCCACGCAGAGACCACAGCACTGGCGGCTCAACACAACTCACTTTCTGCCAACAGCAACTCGTTGTCCTCTACTGGGAGAAATACTGGTTTAATAGCAGAATGTTTTGTCATTTGAGATGATAACATGCGGCTTTCAGCAAATGGAATCCTTCTATTTTCCCAGTTTCCATTACAGTAGCATATCATCATCAGAACTCTGGATGACGACAATGGCGTAAAGGAAACATTCCTATTAGTGTGTGTGTGTGTGTGTGTGTGTGTGTGTGTGTGTGTGTGTGTGTGTGTGTGTTGTGTGTGTGTGTGTGTGTGTGTGTGTGTGGTGTGTGTGTGTGTGTGTGTGTGTGTGTGTGTGTGTGTGTGTGTGTGTGTGTGTGTGTGTGTGTGTGTGTGTGTGTGTGTGTGTGTGTGTGTGTGTGTGTGTGTGTGTGTGTGTGTGTGTGTGTGCGTGCGCGTGTGTGTGTGTGCGTGCGAGCAGTGTTTAATTTGTGGATTACTGAGGGTAGTTTGAGCGGACGTTTGAGCAGGCCAGACCACATACACACACACACACACACACACACCCACACACACGCATACAGACACACACACACACACACACACACCTGGGGAACTTGGGATCCTATAATGCAGTTTTGACTGCACAAGTCTTTAAAAATGTACTATATTGGGTACCTGTTTTCTTCCAGGTGTCCCTTAAACACCGCAGTTGAAATGAGGGCTCTGCTCAATGATTAAAATCCATTGCTGAGGCTAATAAAGGTGAAATTGTCTGGGTGGTTTGCAGGACGGCTTTGTAACTCGCTGAATGTAAAAAAAAATATTTAAAAAAGCGGAAGCTCTTAAATGCCCCCGAGCCGGCCGGTGACACAGCAAGACACAGCGCTAATTGTCAAATTAAAATATGATTATTAAATTAGCAATCATTTATTTTATTTTCATCTCATTTCTTAAGAGGACTTAATGGAGACTGTTTTTTAAATGTATGTATTTATCTATTTAATTTGATGTAATAAAAATGACATGACATCTCTCTTAAAGAAATCAATTGACCCTACAACTAATGTAATAATAGCCAACTAATAAGAAGTGTAATAATAAAATAAATAAATAAATAATAATATTGAAAAAATAAATAATAGTAATAATAATCATGATAGTAATAATCCATACAGACAAAATAATTAAAAAGATAAAATAAGACTTTGTTGTAATTTAAAAGTTCATTTTATTATTTATTAAAATGCCTATTTAATTCTAACCTAACCTAATACATGTTTCTATAGCAGTTGCTCTGAACTTAAAAGGAAGAGTGACACTTTAAATGATGATCTGTATATGAAACTCGAACACACATAATACCGAAGAGCTAAATAAAGACAGGAGGTACAGGAGTGTGTGTGTGTGTGTGTGTGTGTGTGTGTGTGTGTGTGTGTGTGTGTGTGGTGTGTGTGTGTGTGTGTGTGTGTGTGTGTGGTGTGTGTGTGTGTGTGTGTGTGTGTGGGTGTGTGTGTGTGTGTGTGTGTGTGTGTGTGTGTGTGTGTGTGTGTGTGGTGTGTGTGTGTGTGTGTGTGTGTGTGTGTAACAGTGGACGGACCCTCCATCACACAGCGCTGTTTGTCTGCCTGATGCAAATGAAAGTGGATGGAGTGACAGACACAGATACAGGATTGTATTTAGCTCAGGGCTCCTGCCACAGGGGGGCATGCTGTTTTCTTAAGTGTGCCCTGGCTTCTCCTCACTACTGTTTAAGAGTATGATGACTGTATAGGAGTGTGTGTGTGAGAGACAGTGAGTGTACTGTATGTGTGTGTTTGTTTGTGTGTGTGGTGGGGGTGAAGCTTCTGCCTTCACCTGGCTGGCAGAATGCCTCCTGTTCAATCTCAGCTCTGTCAAACTCACTTACCTTCCACCACTAACAACAGATGTCTGGCTAGCACAACCTGCACCTTCGGTTGTTGTTTGTGCCCTTAGGTATCTGCCACACACACACACACACACACACACACGCACACGCACACGCACACGCACACGCACACACACACACACAGAGATACACACGCACAGAGCTGGTTGTGTTAGCCGTCTGTCAGTCAACATCAGTAGCTAGCACCTTTATTACAGCAGGCAATAAGTCGGTGTAAGGGTGTGAGCGGAGGAAGATTTTGATGGAGTCAAAGACAGAAGACAAGACAAGGAAGCAAAGGTGCAAAGAGCGGATGTTCAGCCCTATTTGTTTCAAAGTAGTAGATGGGAAAACTTGAACTTGCACTATAGGTCAATCTTCAATTAGGTGAATAATATGAGCTAGAGTTATACAGTATAGACGACTAAAATCAGGAAAGTCTACAAGGTCCATTTCATTACATGTTATTATATTTACCGTAAATGTGCTTTCAGTAGCACTTTGGGGTCCGGTATCTTACCCATGAGCCACATCTTCCCAATATTATCAT
>NW_022987792.1:760536-858036 GCF_902827165.1 Trematomus bernacchii | reverse complement strand
TGAATGGGCTCATTCCACAGACAGCACACTGCATGATAGCATGGGGTCACACTGAGCTGTCATGCACCAGTGATCTATTTCTCTACCTGTCAACCCCTCAGAGAGACTGCGACAAGAGAGGGTAGCCTTTCCCTCACCCCTCTCTCCCTCTCTCTGCCTCTCCCTCCCTTTCTGTCCCTCTCTCCTCCAGCTCTTCTGCCTTTAAATGTTGTGACAGGAGGCAAACTGCTGTCTTTAGCTGAGATAGGCCTAAAAAAAAGTTGTATTTTCTTCTGAGAAAGACCAATTTAGTCTACAAGACAAGATGAAGGCACATGTGCAAACAAACAAACAGTTTCACAAGATGTGAATTTATGAAACTGCCCGAAATATCTTTATTGCAATGTAAATGTTTTCCAGCCGTAACAAATGGTTAGGAGGGGTTGGGGCGGCAGTTGCTCAGTCTGTAGGGACATGGCTTTAGAATCGGAGGGTGGTTGGTTCAAGTCTAACAGACCAAATGCTCCAATTACTACATTGGGTTGAATGCAGATTTCACTGTGTTCTGTGCTGTTTACCTGTACCTGTGTGATGACTTAAGAAGGTTTCATTTCGATTTCTCCATTTCCTTTTAACATACAGCTTGGCTGAGTGTGTACAGTAGATCAGGAATAGGCAACTTTGATGGTGGTGGGGGCCACATAGTTGATGTACTGGCCACCAGGGGCCGCAGATTCACTTGGAACACACACACACACAAATTCCATGTGTTGTATGTAATTATTAACAAATATACTAAGTCTGACATCTTCATTGACATTTTACAATCTTTCAGGGAACATCCTAATAAGCTCACGAAACAAATATCAGTTCACAGACATTTTATTACATTTGTACAAGTGGCATGTTTGTATTGAACAGGTTATTTAACAGTGGAATACAACTATTTTAAACTATTGGAAAGCACGGAAAATGTGTGTGCATTGAGATTAACCATTAAGATGACATAAACATGAAGTCATGAACACTAACCCAGACATTAGTCGTCTAACTTGAACCTAAGACACTTGTAGCCTCTGCTGACGCACAATAAGGGGAATGTCAACACAGACACCTGTCAACTCGCACTCTGCCGTTCCTGAATGAAAAGCGTATAGTAATCATAGATAACACGGCAGGGTCCGTGACAGTTTGTTTTCATCTGATTTCAAATAAACAAAGTCTTGGTTTTTAGAATATTAAACTTGTTTCGCCAAATTCAGATGATAAATACAACCTTTAAGCTTCTAACGGCATAATTACAAGCGGCAACTTAACGTCACAGCAGGCATAACAACAGCCGGTGTTTCTTGTGAGTGTTTCCCCGGGAAACAAACACAATACACACAAACGCGTCACAGATTATTTTGCGGTATTTGAAATCATGTACGCAGCTCGCGACGTAACTAGGAGTCTAGTGGACGGTATCAGTACTACAAGTAAAGAAAATACTTGCCGCCATTTGCCCATCCCTGGTGTAGATGAATGGTTGATAGCACTTCTTGTAAGTCACTTTGGATAACAGCGTCAGCTAAATGTAATGATATGTAAGTGGAAAGATAGTGTTTTTTTCAAAATAAGATGTTTGTTATATTTTCGGGGACTTGTCTTCATGAAAGACTGTAGACTGTAGACTTTCCAATGTTTCTCCAATGTGCAGTTACAGTACTGCTCTCTACTTACTACAGTCAGGGCCGTCCCTGGCCAACATGAGGCCCCACGCAAAGTTATATGATGAGGCCCTCTGTTTCGCGAGCGTCGACGGGGGGTGCTAGTGGAGCCGTACCACGCCACACTAATTGCGCCGCATAAGTGCATAGGTGCGCCGCATTTTCGGCTCAGTTGAGGCACCCTCCGCAAGATGAGGCCCCACGCAGTCTGCATGATCGGCCTGTAGGGAGGGACGGCCCTGACTTCAGTACTACAGTACTACTTACTCTCTGTACAGTAAAGTACTTGCAAACTAAAGTACACTTGCCCCATTTTCTTCCTGATCCATCATTGCTTTTTGAACAGCGTTAACAACTATGTCTTGAATTTTTTGCTTCATAGTTTGTCTACATAGAAGATTTAATACATGTTGTTAATTTCTCCGCTGGTTCAAATCCCATGAATGGCCGTTCAAAGGCTTCCAACACTTGAGTGTAGTTCCATCAAAAAGAGAGAGAGGCCAGTTTGAAAGCGCCAAGGCCTCTGCCTGCTGGATAAATAGGGCTGTTCTGTAGTAGATAATGGCTGTGAGTCACATATTATATTTATCCAACTCAATAAAGCAGGAGCAGGCAGGCAGATTACTCTGCCCTGAGTCAAGGAGATAATGATATCTGGCTGCTAGCCGGCCCAGAACAGGCTCCAGATCAGCAGGCGGAGCAGGAAGTGCTGCTAAAGGAGTTGTATGTGGATCCTGTTGGCAGGAGACTTCTGTGGCCTCGCTAAGCTCAGACTGCTTGTGTCAGCCCTCCTCTGTTCCCCCAAAGTCACCTCCTTTCTTTTCTTACACCCAAACTGTCCTCTGTGGTGGAAATTCCACACTTAATCACCTTCTGGTAAGAAAATAACAAATATACAAGCTTAAACCAAAGTTGTGTTATTTAATAAAGAGTTATAGCATTTAACAGAACCAATCTTATTTCCAGCTAAGGACAGATAACCTGCAACAATGTGTGCTAAAGACATCTGAACCTGTTACACAGAAAAGCAATGTCTTTATACAGATGAGAGCAGATACCAAAGGGGACATAAGACAGGTAACATCCGTATGATAATTTGCCTGACGACGGTCCTCCTGTCAGTCGAGTGCAAGAGAACAGAAGGTGCCTGGGAACGACAGCCCAGTTTACATTAGGACCGATACTTTCAAACTGCGGGGAAATCAAACCAGAGAAGTGTAGTGATCACTAATTAACTAGGTTACATAATTCACTCATGGAACTACGGGTTGGGGGTATTGTTTCCGCACGGACACATATGTTGACGGTACCTACTGTGTACCTACTGTGTGCCCTCCTTTCACTTGTAGTCTTGTCTTCCCGGGCTGCGACCCGACAACATGTGGTTTTCTGCTGCTCATTAAAGCACCACTTTTCACCTTCGATGCACCGCCTCCGACTCCTATCTCTCGGCACTACAGAAGGAAGCTATACACTTAAATGAGACTTAATGATACATTTACTACAACATCCTCCACTCCCTTCTCTCTTCCATAGGAGCATCACATCCCTCGTTTCCTACTTCATGCTCTCTAGCTCCTTCTCAAGGATCAGGCTGGATGGATTCTGTGTGTGAGCATCTAGTTTAATGTCATTGTCTATACAGGCTGTGTTCAAATCAGCATAATAGCATAGCAGCAGCAGCAGCTTCAGTCGTCACTCAGAAAGAGGTTTATTACCAGCTAGGTTGACACGAGGAATTTGACTTGGTGTTGTGGTGCAAACATAAAAGTAAAACAACAATTAAAAACACAGATAGAAAACTATAATAGCATTAACAAATATTTAAAACAACAGAAATAGAATTGGAATGTGTTCAGATATGCTACAGAGTGTAGGCCATCTGTGTGTCACCCTTTATATGCACCAAGTTGAAGACAAAAGCATAAAGACGAAGTGTGTAGGACGCTGTAATGATTACAAAAAAAGCAGATCTGGTCAGATGACACAGATGACTGAAAGAGATGTCTGAATCGCCCGTGGATTAGACCTCTTTCCTTTAGCATAACCTTAACTCAAAGGTATGCTATGGTACATACTCACCAGTTTGAAATGTTAGCGTTTTTGTTTTGGGAAATACTCTCATTAGCTGTACTGCCAAGAGCTGGATGGAACGCCTCATGAGTATCAAGCTAGAGCTAGGAGTGGATTAGCTTAGCTTAGCATACATTATGATAGCTTTTCCACAGTACCCACACAACCTGGTCTCACCAGAATGCGTGACTCCACCACGACTCCTTGCGTGGTGGAGTCACGAACTTTGCTACATTTACGTGTCGGCACCACGCAAACAACCCCGATGTAAAGTGAATGAGGCTCCTTTGTCGTGGTGCACACACGCATTTCTACAATGTCCCGCAGTGAGCTTTTATTCTATAAAACGTTTTTAAAATCTACTTTATAGCTTGTAGTAACTCACGGGAGGCTTCTTTTATTTTATTTGTATTCATAATAATTTTTATTTTTCGTCAGAATGTATTATGGTGCATTAGTTACGAATTTGTGTTCTCAAAAAAACAGTGCATTGTGTGTAATACAACTGTGATTTTTATTAAATGAGTTAGTTTTTAAGGAAGGCCAGAGCTTCAGCTGTGTCAAATAGATTGTTCCCTTTAGTTAACGTTATTTAAAAGATAATTATATTCCTATTTGATCATGTCCCCTTTATTGTATTACGGACACAGAGAGCAATGTGAGCGTCCATTCCCATTCATTTTACACCCGGAAGTAAGTATTCTCCTTACTGTCGATTGATTTTACACAGTGATATCTGCACTACTCATCGACTCAAAAACACCAGATTATCCTTGTTAATTACACAACATTGATTGGTTTAAATTGTGTGCAATGCTTTTGTAATTTTCCCCTTCGATTCGGAGAAACAAATATGTGTTCAGAGTTTAGGATGGCCGAAGACACTACACTACCCAGCTATTGTTCCGCTTTGCCTCAAGCTCTGTGATTGGTTGACCTCCAACTGCATTCCATATGGAAAAAAAACGTTTCGTAAAAGATAAAATCATACTTTATTCAGCAGTGCTTGCTTTACTCTTTGAAAGTCATCACATGAATGCATTGTAATGAATGGTTTGGCTGCATTAAACATTACACATCTGTCGTAGTTCTTTATTTATCTACAGAGATCGGGCCTCAGAATAGACCGGAAACCATTCTTTTACCGTTCTGTTTTAATTTCACAATAAAGTTAGTAGTAATAATTTGTTTTGATATTATTGTTTTTTATTAACTACTAGACCGCTGGGTCATGTTAAGACCATCTTTTCTGTGTTGCTGTGGGTTTTTTACATCGCTTTTGTGTTACAAATATCAAAACAATAACAGAATATATCCGTCGTAAACTAAACCAGAAACAGCAGTATATTTTATTTTGTTAACACTGTAAACTTGACAGCTTTTTAACCCGCACCTCCTGCTGGTTAAAGCACGTTATTACACGTTTAGAGTAATTGCAATGCAGGTAAATTGTGTTGCTTTTTAATGACTGTTTTAAAATGCCTTTTTCTTAATGTCTTTCATTTTTGTAAAGCATTTTGAATGTGTTATATTTGATGAAAACATTTAAATATTAAGAGTACATACTCTTAATATAGTGGGAAAGTGGAAGGTCAATGATATAAATAATATAGAATAGAAAATATCAAGAAGATACTGTAAGTGATCTCTACAATAAAACAGTTTAGTGCCTGATAGGAGGATGTGCAAAACAGACAAACTAATAAGGCTTTATTTAAACATGAAAGAATACTTTAGGTTAAGGTCTTCTTTTAAATAAGAAAAAAGCTTTGGGGGTATCTACAGATATTAAGCCTGACAAAGTACTTAACGTCTAATATATTGCATGGTTTGTTTTGGAACTTGACAATCAACTTTCCTGCAATGTTAACTATGTTGAAGCACTTATTTTAACTGATATTATACATATTAATTATACTCTTATAAGATGTATGTAGATAGTATAAGAAATGTGCAGAATATGTTTAATGGTGGAGGTACACACATATCGATAGATGTCTTGTAATGCACTGTTGAGGAACCTGTGACCCAAGTTTTTCATTCATTGCATAACTACACCGTAGTTGTGTATATGATATGTCAATGAACCTTAGAAAATCTTGAAATCTTGAAAGGGATGTGCAAAATAGCCATTATATACAGTTTTTAATGAACTATTAGTAGAGAATAACGAGTAATGAATATACTTTATAGGGATCTGCAGATAAATATTTAGTCTTCTCAAGCACCCACTACCAAATATCTCGCCTAATTGTTGGCACTTGACAATCACCTTCACTGAATTTGACTCAGATGTAACTAAAGTCTGATTTAAGGGTTGTTTATATTTCACATCATTAATCAAAATCTGTAAAGTAACTAAAATAAATGTAGTGGAGTAAAAATACCAGGTTAACCTTAAAGAAAGCCCTCAGGATTATAAAAGACCCCCATCACCCCAGCCACAAACTGTTCTGTCTGCTGCCGTCTGGCAGGCGGTACCGCAGCATCCGGACTAAAACCACCAGACTCAGGGACAGTTTCATCCCACAGGCCAGAAGACTATTAAACACCTGAACTTAGAAACAACATCCATAACATTCATCTGGCTGCTACTTAGAAATTATTTATCTAATATATCATATTCAATCACTTGTATATAGACTCTTATTGCACTTTTTACTATTTTTATTTTTGTATTTACTGCACTATTTTGTCTGTGTATCTGTTTTATTGTGTTGCACTGTTGGAGAAGCCTGTGACCTAAGGGGGGGGTAGGACACGTTCTAAGCACAACTATCGGTGAGCTGGATGCAACTATCGGTGAGCTGGATGCAATCCTACCTGGAGGGGAGAGAACAGATGGTGGAGGTAAACGGTACTCTGTCCCCCCCCCCTCCCAGTGAGCTGTGGTGTTCCACAAGGAAGCATATTAGGTCCGTTACTGTTCCTAATTTATGCAAATGACATGTCATCAGCATGTGACTGCAACTTGTTCCTGTTCGCGGACGACTCAGCCCTGCTGGTCTCTGACAGGAGCAGATTGCAGGTTGAAAAAACACTCAGCTCCGAGCTCGGCAGAATCTGCACCTGGCTCGCCGATAATAAATTATCATTACACCTGGGTAAAACAGAGTCCATTCTCTTCGGTTCGAAACATAATCTCAGCAAATCCGACGACTTCTCAGTTGCAGTGGGTGACATTATTGTCACTAGTAAGAAGGAAATTACATACCTAGGATCTATTCTTGAGGCAAACCTCTCCTGTGACAAAATGGCATCCAATGTAATAAAAAAGGTCAATCAAAGAACTAGATTCCTATACCGGATCTCCTCTCTGGTAAACAAAAACACCCTGAAAACTCTGGCAGGAGCACTCATTCAAGGGTACTATGACTATGCTTGCATGTCATGGTACCATAGCACCTCCAAGGCACTAAAAATAAAACTTCAAACATCGCAAAATAAACTGGTCAGACTACTGCTTGACCTTCCATCTAGAACCCACCTCACCTCTGCCCACTTTGACAACCTAGGATGGCTTAGAGTAGACGACAGAGTACAGCTACTTGCAATGGGCCTGGTCTACAAGATCCACTACACCTCTATGGTACCCATGTACATGTCAAAAGTCTTCCCAAAGGTCAAGGAATACCACGATCATAACACCAGAGGGAGCTCCACAAATCATGTAAAACCCAGATTTGGCACAAAAAAGGGGGAATACACGTTTCGCAATTATGCCACATCAAGGTGGAACGCTCTTCCCACAACTGTAAAGGAAAGTAAAACTATACTTACCTTCAAAACCTCTCTTAAAGAGCACCTTCGGGGGAGAGCATTGCAAAACTGGCCCCGGTAATGGTACAAAATCTCAACCTGTCGTACAATGGACAGCTTCCCCCCCCCCATCTATGTATATACTCGCATTTTAGACTCTGTTACTAACTGTATATCTGTAGACTTGGTATGTCTTAAATGTCCGGTTAGGATGTATTAGAACGAAATCTAAAATGAAAATTGTAAATAAGCCATCTGTATCTAAAAAAACAACTGTATGTAAATTGTAAATAAGCCATCTGTATGTCAAATATGTCTTATATGTCTTAAATGATATGATGAATTGGAAATGGGGGACCCTGATGTAAACAAGACGAAAGTCTTTTTCTGGTCTGCATCCCCTTAACAATTGTATGTTTTGAGCTGTACTGTACTGTACCCAATATACAAGCTGTTAATAAACTTTTCAATCAATCAATCAACATGGTGTAGTCCCATAGCTGAGGATTCTGGGTAGTGTAGTGTCTTCTACCATCCACACACTACGAACAAATATTTGTTTCTCCGAATCGAAGGGGAAAATACAAAAGCATTGCACACAATTTAAACCAATCAATGTTGTGTAATTAACAAGGATAATCTGGTGTTTTTGAGTTGATGAGTAGTGCAGATATCACTGTAAATAAAATCAATCGACAGTAAGGAGAATACTTACTTCCGGGTGTAAAATCCTCCGTTATCCAATGGGAATGGACGCTCAGCTCTTTGGGTCCGTAATACAATAAAGGGGACATGATCAAATAGGAATATAATTATCTTTTAAATAACGTTAACTAAAGGGAACAATCTCTTTGACACAGCTGAAGCTCTGGCCTTCCTTAAAAACTAACTCATTTAATAAAAATCACAGTTGTATTACACACAATGCACTGTTTTTTGAGAACACAACATTGGTGAACTAATGCACCATAATACATTCTGACGAAAAATAAAAATTATTATGAATACAAATAAAATAAAAGAAGCCTCCCGTGAGTTACTACAAGCTATAAAGTAGATTTTAAAAACGTTTTATAGAATAAAAGCTCACTGCGGGACGTTGTAGAAATGCGTGTGTGCACCACGACAAAGGAGCCTCATTCACTTTACATTGGGGTTGTTTGCGTGGTGCAGACACGTAAATGTAGCAAAGTTCGTGACTCCACCACGCACTGCGGTGTTAAGGAGTCGTGGTGGAGTCACGCATTCTGGTGAGACCAGGTTGTACCCACACATTAAACTCAATTTCTGTTTTTGGCTGAACAGTAAAACAACTTTGAGTTCTAGCAGTATTTTTTAACTCTTGAGTGTGTAGCTGTTTTTCCTTGCATCAATCAATCAATCAATCAATCAATCAATCAATCAATCAATCAATCAATCAATCAATGTTTATTTATATAGCCCAATATCACAAATGTTATATTTGTCTCAGTGGACTTCACAGTTTGTACAGAATATCAGGATGACAATACGACCCCCTCTGTCCTTAGACCCTCACATCGTACAAGGAAACACTTCCAGAGAAAACCCAGAGTTTAAAGGAACATGGGAGAAACCTCAGGGAGAGCAACAGAGGAGGGATCCCTCTCCCAGGACGGACAGACGTGCAATAGATGCCGTGTGTACATCGAAAAGATAATACATTTACAACATAGGTAGACCAAATGTTTGGAAATGCATGTGTCTATAATAAGAAGATGAATCCACGAGGATGTCAACAATCCTGTGGGAGCCATCAGGGAAGTAGTATGATGAGAGTCAGGCAGGACCGCAGAGACAGGTTCAGCCACGACTCGAAGTCCAGGACTCAGATCAGGACTCAGGACTCAGATCAGGACTCAGGATCAGCCACGACTCAGGATCCCAGCGTAGATAGACACCAACAAGACATTTGGGGGAAGCTGGGTTATTCGGAACATGAGAGTACACACTTCCAGTCTATATGCTAAGCTAAGCTAATCAACCCCTAGCACTGGCTCTATACTCTGATACACAGACATGCTGGTGGTACCAACATTCAACAGGCTATAACATGCATTACAAAATTGCTTTAATTACTGAAAGGAAATTGTTGTAAACTTTAACATGAACTACATTGCATACTATACAGAGACGTTTCAGAGGAGGCCCGGCACTTTGAGGAGTCATGTATAGTAATGGGATAAGGCTCTTTCATCATAACCTTGCTATAGTGATCATCTTGAAACCTCCTCTAGCACTGACGCAACAGCTGCTCCATCCTCTTGTGTGCACAGACAAATGAAATAAACTGTGAACAAAATCTTCGTCAGGCTTTTTCCAACATGGAATAATCACCATTGCTCTAGTGATTACTCTGATGTTTTCTGTGCATAAACTCTCTAAAGAAGAAGCCTAATTTATAACAAAGCAGCACAAATATCCTCTGAGGGACACGCTGCGCAGACAGCTCACTCAGCCAGGCAGAGAGAGAGACTCGAAGCTCACTTTGTTTCACTTTGTCTCCTGCTCTCCTTGGTCATAAAGCTCTCCATTTACCCAACTCCGTCCCAGAGTCCATTCCCATTTCTACCTCTTTGAACGTGACAAGTGATAAGGATGGATTATCGTGAGAGCCCAGGATTCCTCAGGATAATCCTTCACAGACAAAAACACCCTGACATCTCAGCTTGTTATTTTTTCTTTCACTAAAGTCAAAGTGCTTTGGTTTTTTCGTGGCACGGCTGTTTGACTTCTTACATTTGTTTTAATCAAGGCTTCATGGAGACATGATTTGAGATTGTTTGGTTGAGATGCAGCAGGTTGTCTGAAGTCCCAGCCCCTCCTCTCCGTCTGTCTGATTGCTGGAGAGACGTCTGTATGATTACACACGCTCTGATTGGGATGCGTGTTAAAGTGTCAGTCTCTGCAGAACAATGCAACAGGACAATTACCTGGCTTTAACCAGCTGGTATTACTGACCATGATATCGAGGGACGGAGAGACCTTATCATTTAGATTTGATTGATGATTTCCATCAGTTATGATCAGCTTCTTCCCTTTAGATCACAACATTTGGTTTTATAAGATGTTTTGAATGTTGTATCTTTGTAACACCCAGTACAGGGGCAGACTACAACGGCTCCCTGTAGCTTTGACACAAATATTATTTTCTGTTGCACTGCATACATTTTTTCGAAAGGAACCGCTCTTATCTTGGAGTTCTTTTTAACTGTTTTAATATTTGAAGAATGCCACTTATGACTACTTACGATGCAAACACATCATAATGAACATATTACATAAAATGGCTCCAATGGATGTGTTCACATGTGTTTTACTCCTTTAGTTGATGGTAAAAACAGCCCCCAGCAAAAAAACACACTCATAATGAGCTGAATCAATGAATGACTGTTCAACTAAAACTGTGACATTATTCAGAACTTGCTGATTCATGTCCTTTATTTGGATAATGACTTGTTTTGAAGAACGCCACTTGAGATATTGCTGGCCTACAGAGCTGTGAAAGGAACAGCTCTTTTCTACATCCTTGGTTAAACCATTTACTCCGGCACATGCACTTCGCTCGGCGTCACCCAATCAGCTCGCTGCTCCATCTCTGCGAGGTGGACCCATGCAGGTACCCCTCAAAAACACACCTGCTTGCCCTCCTGGCTCCTAAATGGTGGCATGAGCTCCCCGTTGACATCAGGACAGCAGAAACTCTGCATTTCTTCCGTCGCAAACTGAAAACACATCTATTTCGACTGTACCTTGGCAATTAAGTTATTGCTGAGAGAGAAAAAAAGAAGCACTTTTTGAGTGAATTTAACTTGTAACTGTATATATCTGCACTTTCCTTGTTATTCCTTTCCAAAGTTTTGGAAAAGTCTTTAAGTAATGTAAAGTTGCATCAAATATAATTTATATTTGATCTAATCGCCGAAATAGTAATACTATGACGATAATAAATACTGTATCGTATGAAATTGTATAGTAATAGTATATTACTAGTATATTACTGTATAGTAATGAAACGTAAAATGGCATTTAACTGTAGAGGTATTTTGCTGGTGAGAGATTTTTACAATCACGCCCTCTAGTCTCCAGTGGCTTTAGTCTGTAGGAGCTAGTAAGCCTACTATTTGATTTGTTTTTAGACATGTTTCATATGCAGACCTTATTTTCCAGCTTACCATGTTCAAATAAAAATGTCTCAGTGGTACCGCTGAGAAAGAGTCATTCTTTTAGTCATGGAAAATGAGGTAAAGGTCATGGAGAAGTCATTGAAAATCATTGATGAAAAAGTGTATGAACCCTGATAACTTCAGGCTGCTGGACAACTCAGTGGTTGGAGCTGGCGGCCCATATATACTTTAATAAGATTTAGGGCAATGTCATCCCGTCTATCTCCCCACTTCACCACTGTATCTGTAATGAAGGAACACTCTGGCCCAGAAAGAAAGAAATAGGTCCGAAGTCGGCAAATTTGGTAAATATGTTTTCCATAACAATGAAGGGAACTCAAATAGGCCGACAAATGCAAGTGTATTTGTCTCCTCTTAATTAGATGATGGTGTTGTCCTTTTATATATAAACAGTGCGCTTATAATAAAAAAGCAATACAATAGTAAACATAGCAACACAATTTCAGCAGTTGTCTTTATTGTTTTTCTGTATGTTCCTAGGTGCAATCAAATATAGTTTTTGTATATTTAGTATAACTGTATATAGTGAACTATGTATACAACTTTGTAATCTTTGTCATCAAATATGTTTTGCGACTCCAGACAGTTTTTTATTTGGTGGCAAAATGTCTCTTTTCATAGTAAAGGTTGTGAACCCCTGACATAGTAAAATGTGCTTTGGCAATACTGTTTTGTTTAATATGGTCATGCCAATAAAGCTTCTTTGAATTGAATGGGGTAATTACAGCAATGACAGTAAGTGTAAAATATATTAGTATGCATATTACATTGTAAAAACAAACTGTATTGCATGTTCATGTTATGTTGTATAACTACCCAAACAGTGCATTGTGTTTAATTTCTAGCATTAGTATTTATTGTTGAATCCAGACACATGTGTGATTTGGTTGTGTTGCAGGGAAACAAAGATGGTTTTGTGGGACATACGTGAACAACAAATACTTTTGTGTTGTATAATTGTATTTTTATAGGCTCTCTCTGTATTCCTCTTAGCTGAATCCGCCATTCTTCTCTACTAAAATATAAATATGAACCGTGTTAAGCTCCATAACCATATTTGCGGAATGAGATTTCTACCGCTGTGAGATTATTAAATGAACACCGCGGCAGTAATGAGAAAGCCTTCCCCACATGTCTGTCTCTGCTGGGGACAAAGCGAGGTGAGCAGAGGGAGCAGGTCTACTCACCAAAATATGAAAATCAAATTAAAGTTTTATGTCATAATTGGATGTCATAACAGTCAGACTCTGTGTACAGCTGTGCAAGGTTATTGCAGGTGTACAAATAGATTTGTGTCAACCTTAAGTTTGTATAAAAGAAAAACAGGACTTTAGAGATTTACTGTTTGCAGGTACAGAAAACTTGGAGAATTATGACTTTTCCCTATTCTAGCGTGTGCTTTATTTTAGAGTCATGACAGATTGAGGAATGAATTGTAGAGTAATTTGTCTTGAGGACATTTTGGTTTAAAAACAGCTTTACAGCTAATCTCGAACTAATCCTTAAATGTAAGATTATGAATGCAGAGTGCGCTATAGTTGAACTTCAGTTGAAGGGCATTTTGATTTTTAATGTTCGAGAGACTTGTTTCTGATCTGCCTTGGCTTTTTTATGATCATTTTTTACATTTGTTTTATTTCTACTCAATTCCAGGGCCCAGAAAACAGATTTTGAGTCCATTATAAGAACATTGTGTGGGGTTCATTTCTAGAAAACTGCAGTTTAGTACGATGGAGTCAATCATGTTAATAATGCCATTGGCTAAAGGTGTAACATTGACCTTATGGTGGCAATGCAAGTATCAAATACACAGCAACAAATGCGTGTGTGACGTTTGTAGTCGTTAAGATGTATCAAGCTATTCAAAAGGTTATTTGTATTGCTATTGCATTGTACTTCTGCACTGTAAACCCTTCAGACACTATTTTATTACTTTATTATGAAACCTGGAGCCTGTACAAAAATAGAGCATTTAATGGATATGATGTAATGTACATGTTGCAACTTCATTTTATGTGAAGATAAAACCTGCTGTAATGACTGCCCACCTACAAATAGACCTGAGGCCAGCCCAGTCCAGTCGGCTCCTTGCTTTCCTGCTGATCAGTAACAGTTCATTATACTGTATCATATATATATTTCCCCCTGTATCCAAATTTAACTAGCTACCAAAATAAGTGGCAAAGCTTCATGCTGCCTTCCAAGAACTGCACTGAGTTTACCTCCTGAGTATTTCCCAGGAGCACATCTCAAAGGTCCCTTCTCTTTAATTCAATTTCAGATTCCCCCTGAGAAGCCCTCTGAACCTCCCCTTAAAATGTTTTGAGAGCAGGGAGAAGAGTGTGTAAGGAATCAAAGTTGGCTGATCCCACTACACTGTGGTTCTGCTGCCACTGGATCACTCACTGTTCTCTTCTCCTCTCTTTCTCTCAGTGCACGCAGGTGGTTATGAGGTCTTAGCCCCCTCCCACCCCTCTCTCAAACCCATTTCCCCCTCCCTCTGTGTTTGTGCTAAGTGGGGACCTTGCACCCTCCCACCGGTCCATCCGCTTCACTGCGGTCCCTCCAGGCTCCTTTTGAAGGTGCTTTCATTTAATCATTTCTTAAGAAAAATATTTTTTTTTTCAGGGCAGCACGAGGTCACAGATCACATCAGAGCTGCTTTCCGACTCAGTGACCATTTAATCAAGCCGAGGTCCATTTCGCCGCTGCTCCTTTCAGACCACCTTTTCTTCCTGAGGCTCAGGGGTGAAGCCCGTGGCCTCGCTCCTCCGAATCCCATTCCTACCAAAGCTTTAGAGGTGGGCTAGGTGACTTACACCAATTCCCGAGGATTTAGAGCTTGACTGAGTGTCCCGTATACCCTCGTAGTCTCACCTGAAATACTTCAGCTTGGCCCTGACCCAGGCAGATACAGTGCCACACAACATTTTTTGTCTGACTTCAGGATTTTGAAGTACTCAGGATCTAAGTTGGTGTATACGTTGACGTCTTTGTCGGCAGAGCCCAATCAAAGTCCTTCTATTGACCGATACTAAACTCATCCGCCACACGATAAGGTTTCTAGTTCTTCAATCTTCTTTCAAGAACTCTGCAACGTCCATTCAATTTTGCCACTTGCTTTGATATATTTCAATTCTGGTAACACTATTTTCTAAAAGCGGACAGAGATACGAGTAATCAGGCAACAGTAGTTTGTCTGACTTCAGGATTTTGAAGTACTCGGATCTAAGTTGGTGTATATGTTGACGTCTTTGTTGGCAGAGCCCAATCAAGACAACATTCATCCGCCATACGATAAGGTGTCTAGTTCTTCAATCTTCTTTCAAGAACTCAGCAACGTCCATTCCATATCTGCACTTGCTATCATATATCTAAGTTCTGGTACCATTATGTTCTAAAAGCTGACAGAGATAAGATGGATCTGTTGTGGTTGTCCGAGTAATCAGGCAACAGTAGTTTGATTGTTGAGGAAAAAGGGCCATGGGTTGATCGCTGAATTCGTTGACATTGAATCCTCAACATATAACTTGGCAACAATAACTAGATGTATTGTTGTTTGACCATATATGTATTGAGCCCCACAAAGCGGAGTTTTAGCGGAGCACTTTACTGAAGATAATCAAGTTGAAACTGGAAGATCGAGGAAACTATTTAGCTGATGGCCTGATAGTCTGGGTGTTGGCCTTTTTTCTGTCTTTAGGGTTAGTTTAAAGATCCTGATTCTACTTTTAAAAGTCGCAACGTGTATGGGACATGAATGCTTGGTGTAAGTCTAAAGCAGCAGGAGCTGGGTTTTATCAAAGAGAAAGGTCTTCAGCCTACTCTTAAAAGTGTAGAGCGGGGTCTGCCTCTCGTACACAAACTTGAATCTGGTTCCACATGGAGAGCATCTTGATTGTAAACACACAAAAACCTTCCTTTGTGGATGCTTAGTGACTTCCAAGTATAAATCTAAAGGAAAAGCCAGTGGCGGCACGGTGAATAATGTGTTTGTCAAATCAGCTACAGGAAATGTTTCCGTTGATGTATCGCTGAAGCAGGCAAGCAAACCTTTTTTTTTTTTTTATTAAAGCTGTGTTGTTTATGAATTGGGAAATGACTGCTTTAACCATTACTGTGTGTGAAACCCTTTCATCATCAAGGCTTAATTGTTTTAATGGAAAGTATTTGTCTCGGGCTGCTCAGATGTCATCGTTAATATCATTTTGATGGTATATGATTTTCAGCTGCACATCAATGATAGAATCAGAGTGTTTTTACCTTGTAGGATTGACTCAAATTCAGAAAACAATTACAGTGTGGAAGAGGGGTTCACCTCTGAGGGACCTAAGGGTTTAATTTGTAAAGAAAAAACACATCACCATTCTCTCTTTTCTTCACATGACACCAGGCTCTATTTTTAAAATGAGCAGCTGGTGATCATCTAGCTAAAACCCAGACGACACACTTTGCAGAAGATATGCATGATATTACATCCCTGAGATTGCAATCAAGTTTTCTGTGTCAAACGACGTATTTGTGAATAAGGAAGTTAAATGTTTGTTTACCCACATTTCCTGTATGCCTATTGAGTTGTGTGTTTAAAGCACTGTGAAATTGTTTTCTTGCTAATAGTATTATCATTCTCATTCTGTGTCATGGAACGAGAGCGGTCATGAATGTACGACGTGGAATTCAATTGACTTTGTTTTGCTTTTTTAGTTTCATAATCCTCAGCAAGACACGTTAAAGTGCTCATTGTTTTAAATGTAGCTCCAGACTGTGCCTCAAATACTTTGCTCACAAACACTGAAAGAAACAGAACAGAAAGGAGGTCTAAACAATTAGTCTCTGTTTACTTTCGATTTGTCTTTCACGACACTGGCCTAGTGGAGTTGCACTAATGAGTGATTGCTGCCGTTTAAAGTGACATATACCTGTTCCATATTTCATTTGTAGACCGCAAGTGATTGATTTTCATCTCATTTGAAATACCAGCAGAAGCCACAAGTAAGGTCTCAGTGTTTTCTATTTATAATGTGGTATTTTTCTTATTATTATTTAAGGTGGCCAACAGGTGCAAACACGCTGCGACGGCCCAACACATTCCCATTAGGAGAAACACGCTGCATTTTCAAAATTGATGCAATTTAAAAAAAAACACAAATGGGCCAAAACACATGCAAATGAAGAAAGATCTTTACCAACTTTAAAACACACATGCGCAGCTTTTCGAAAACATTCACCAACTTGTCGAAACATGCGCAAGGATTTACTAAAAGCGCTGCAAATACAAAACGCTTCAAGACGTTTCAAGGCTTTATTGTCATTTGCACAATAGCTGTGGATATGGCAATGAACAACTTAAAGGTAGAGTAGGTAAGAATGGAGAAACCAGTTTGAGTGCGCTAGAAGTACGCAGCCGAAAAGAATCTGCCTCTTCCTTCAGACTTCCTTACAGAGCCCCTCCTCCAACACACACGAACGCGCACATGACCAATGAGGGCACGAGATAAGTCTGTGCACAGATGGAAGGCTGACAGGCAGGTAGGCCATCCAGTTACTTTAGCCGGGCCGGCTAAAATGATTGGTCGTGCTTTTACAGTACTACGGCTTCCACAGATGACATTTTTTTATGTATTTATTGTCAAAGCATTTCATATATTCATTGCTATCGGGATTTTAAGAGCATTCCATGGAATATAACAAAAAGTCTTTCTGAATTGAATTACCTACCCCACCTTGAAGTCACAGGCTCCTCCAACAGTGCAACATGAATATATATAGGACATACAACTAATAAAACAGATAAAATAGTGCAAGAGAATGTTTTAAAGCGGACCTATCATGCAAAATGCACTTTTTGATGTCTTTTATACATAAAGATGTGTCCCCGGTGTGTCAGGGAACTCACGCAGCGTCAGAAAATAAAACCCTCTCTCTTTTCCTCCGTACCCAAATCTCTAAAAACGGGGCTACAACGGAGCTGATCCAGATTAGCGTCCGATATGACGTAATATCTGAAATGTGGACCCACGGCCCTATCAGAAACGTTGCTATCAGAAACAATGCCCGACTGTTTTGGACGTAATATGGTCGGTGTTTACATTAGCATCGCTAACACTCAGAGCTAACCTGTACTGGAGAGCATGTTGTGTGAAGAAGCAGGAAATAAAAGGAACTCACCTTGTGGTATAACCGGCAAGAGAGAAAGCCTTTGAGCTCCATACTGTTTCAGAAAGAATCCTTGATAATCCATGATATGGCGTTTCATCACGGCAGTATTTAGTTTAGACAGTAGCTGCCGGGTCCCGCATGAGCTCAGACCCCTCCTTTTTTATTTTCTATCAATTGTTTTGTTTCTTTAAAGCTTTATACCAAAATCAGCACTTTTGAAACAGGAAGTGAAATAGAGGGATATGAGGCATGGCTGGAATGGGTGATCTGTTTGGTATTTTGAGCAAAACACTTCATAGACATGTTTTTTATATATTTGTATATATCTGAGACCTATGCTATAGCCTAAAAATAGCATGATAGGTGACCTTTAAGATGTCCAAAACTGTAAATACAAATAAAAATAGAATTGAAAAAGTGACGCATACAGCTGGGACCGGAGCTATTGGTGACGTTCGGTATTATAAAGTTGGTCATCTGTCACTATTGGCAGAGTAAGTCTGTTTCATAACTGTAAGTGTTTGTCAGTATATTTGAAATGACTAGGTTAGCTACGTTAGCTACCTTAGCTTAGCTTAGATCTGTAATAATATTGAAAGGAATCATGTGATCACATTGTTAAAATAAACCAATTAAACCTACATTCTAAGTTTACATTGACAGTGACAGCCACTATAATGATTGGTTTTGGGTTGTGTTTGTACTTCTCATACCTGACTACATTCACCTGGTTACTTTAGAGAGGGTGAAGCTGGGAGAAAATGTATCTGTTGATCGCACTCGCTAACATACTTTTCACAACTCATACTCGCATATGCATCTACAATCACATTTAGAACTTTATAATTAGGTACGTTACCAATTGGATTGTATTTATGCCTGTTTGTTGACGAAAAACACATTCAAGGAGTGGATTTATTTCAGAGCGTCAAGGTGTTTATCCCCGTGATTGGCCTCTTGCATCTCTTTTGTTGACTGTCTTCAATACCCTTCCTTGTGTTGGAAGAACATTCACTGTCATACTTATAAAACACATTCTCAATATTTTGCCAAACTGAACTAAGCTGTTCTTATGTAATGTACACTTACATTTAACATTATATTTGTTGTGAAGTTGTTGCTCAGACTGAATCAATTTCATACAGCGAGACGGTGACACATCAAACACCCTTTGTCAGACTGTTCTTCATCTCTCAAGCCCACAGTTTAACGATTGATTTTGGGCAGCTTATTTCATACCTTTTATAAAACAATGCAGTTCTAACATCAAATGTTTTATCCTCTTCGGAAAAATCAACACATTTATAAGCAGAGTTTTGCTGAACGTTGTCACTTAGCTGTATGAGGTTTCACCTTAACACATTTGAACTTGTATTCAATCTATTTGTTGGTTTTAAAGTATGCCGTGAGCTTTATTATTTGGATCTGTGTTAGTCTATCTGGCATGTGCGCTGGTGGTGCTTTATTGATCTGTTTTGCAGCCAATCGATAATGGGTGTGGTGTTTTTCCATGCTCATTCAGACTGTAATCAGTCAACTGAAGGAAAACTATCACTTTTTTGTTATGCGTGATGTTCCAAAGGTTACTCCGCACATTAAATCCATCATGCATTCAATAGATACTCGACACATTTTGTTGTCCTTTCTTTCTCTCTCTTTTTCCCCCTTTCTCCCATGTCCCGGAGAGATGATGCATTCCTTGTAGAAATAGCCCCTGTGCTGTCCCCCTGAACCATGTAGGAGGCCTGGACTCATTGTTCCATCCTGTGACTCCTGAGCCATCATTCTGTTACTTCTCCTTTTTATATCTTCTCCCGGAGCTCATCCGAGGAGTAGTGAAGCTGCAGGAGTAGCACTTCTGTCCAGTTTTGATGCTTTTTCATCATTTGCAGACAGAGAAACTGACGAGCTGTTTCAAGACAGACTCAATAAATTGCTGTGCTATACATGTAGGTTTTAACAGTCTTTCTAGATTGAAGCATGTACATATGTGTGCCTTGTGTGTGTTTGTTTACAAGCTAAAGGTGTGGAAGATTGCATTTTACAGCCTCTCAATCACAACTAGGAGCCAATAGAAAGAATACACACTGGCAAAGACATTGGAGACATTTACTAGAGTCTAAGTCAATGGCCAATGGGGCCAGTCATGCAACCAGGGCCCTAGATTAAGTCTCTTACAAAGGTGCTTGAGGTTCAATGTTGAGGGAAGAAATTAGGGGTCTTGTGTAGACCAAATGGCAACACAGTTTTCCTACAGTACATACAACACTTCAAGTTCAAGGTTCAAGGCTTTTATTGGTTGACTTCTCTATGATTTAAGGTGCATTTGTTAAGATCCTTGTGGTGGAAATTCTTGAAATGAACTAGTCAAAAAGGTTGTCCTTCTGAGTCCTTTGTCATCTTTTGCAAAAAGAGGCACACAGCATACAGTACAGAAAGCAATGTCTCCACAGCGGAGTGCAACTACTCAAACTGAAGAGAGAGCTTTAATAAAGTTACAATGAATACGCTTAGTCATGAGATAACTGACCCCCTGACCCCCAAGAGACCCATGATCAGATCACTGGTCACCCACTGTGTGGTCACATGACACCATTGAGACTGATCATCTACCTGAGTGATGAGACCTCACTACTTGATACTATCTCTTGACATGTAAGGTGTACAGAATATTATTGTTTTATATGTTATATATAACATCAAACAATTCTCTGATAACCATCATTTCCATAACACCCTCCCAAATATAAAGCTCTTAGCCTTCTCTGAGTTTCAACGATGGTCATGTAAGCGTTTCGATTTGTGCTCTTCTACTCGCCATAAGTTTGTACACATGGCCAGGCATTACTGATGTTAGTATACAGGTACAAAGGCATATAGTGTTATTGATTGGAGGCACAGCCAATATAATCCAGTTACATCACCAGCAGTGTTACTCATAGCAAATCCCCAAGTGAATTCACTCCTGATGGCGACAAAACGTATGGCAACAGCACTTCAGACCCTCAGATGTAGACCGTTGTACATTTGAAGTGTTTTTTGTCGTGTTTTGCTGATGTGTTTGAGGTTTTAGATTTTGAACATCAATTGATCCGAATATGAGTTACATTTTTTGACGTGCACATGCCTGAAAAACATTAAAGTTTAACATCACTCACTTGCCTTTTTTGTGACGAGCTAGATGTGAAGATCAATGTCATCCCTACATCTATATGGTAAAACGTTTTTTAGCGCAACGTCTATCAACAGCTCTTTTAGCACTAATATTCTTACGACAGCTCCCCATTTTGGACAGTTGTCAGCCTGCGTGCATCTGAGTTAATTTCCAGTTCCACAAGGATGCTTTAAAGCTACTTAAACAGAAGGAATCTAGAGTGTTGGCCAGATACCAACACTGTTCTCATGCCAGACTTCTAAATATTCAGAAGGAAAGGATGAAGGGGGGGGGGGGGGGGGGGGGGGGGGGGGGGGGCTGGGGTGTAGGGCAGAAAGTGATTGATATTCTATTGGGGCGTCTGCCATTCACAGCATTTAATTCAGAATTTTCTTTCTCAGCCGCTTATCAAGCAGGGCTTAAAGGTTAGCGCCCCTCGCAGACCCACCGCCACATCCCCCAACACTGACCTATGTACATCACTTCCTGCTGACACAGCACGCCTGTCAGATGAGGCCTTCCGTGTCCTTCAACCTCAACCCTCATCCAGACTGTGTAGCTTGCTGTGAAGAAACAGACACAGACACAAACACACACACACACACACACCCACACACACACACACACACACCACACACACACACACACACACACACACACACACATAGCCTTCGCCCCTTTTTGACCCCCATGTTTTGTTCTGTGTTTTCAGCGAGCCTTCACATGAGTCTGAATGTGTTATATCAGTGTGTCAGAGAGGAGACTGTTAGTACTGGACTCTCATTAACCTCCTTACCTCCTCTCTTCTCAACCAAGTCTTCTTCATCAGCTCATCCAGGCTGAAAGTGCACCCGGGCCTCTGGAGTTGCAGTAGCGATAAAGATGCTGCCACTTCAACGTTTTAATTGGAACTTCTGCTGTTGATGTGTGAACAGCTGTAGGACGGAGAAGGGCAGATCTATCATGGGCCCGCCCCTCCACAGGACCGCCTGGGTCAAATGGGCAGCAGTCTGTGGCAGGAAAAACCCCAAAGCTCACTGTTTTATTTATGATTGTATCGCTCCCACCCCACATCTGCATATTCACGCCTGGTGCAGAAAGAGTGAAAGAGCATCTGGAGGAGCATGAGGGGTGGGCTGGAGGAAAGGGGAAGTGACCAGCAAAGGACATGTGTATACACTCGATGCAGAGTTCACACACTCACACTCAGTCGATACACACACACGCAGGACACGCACTGACGTACACTTGTGAATCCTCTCGCTCCCTGCAGACACAAATCCATTATTCATTTCAAAGTGACTCATTTCTCGCCCTGTGGCTCCTGGCAGTAGTGTGGCGCCTGACTGAGGGGGGTGCTTTTTTAATTAATGCAGATTGTGCAAGAAAACAAAAATAACATATTTACTCTGACACCTCAAATTACAGGAGTGCAGGCGTGAAACTGCTGGTGGCGGAATGTGGTGTTCGACCTTTAATAACCCCGAACGCTCAGGACTGTGTGTACGGGTCAGATCAGTCACACTATAGGGAGGATTCACAAAGGTAATATATATATTCAAAAACATTATATTATTCAAAAATTATATAATATTTAAAAAAGAGTTTTCAGTGCACACACACATATACATGTATTGTGTTAATATGTCAAATAAATCCCACATATATATAAAAAACAAGCTTTACAAATATATTTCTGATCCACTCAAACATATTTCTTGTTTTATATAAATGTAATACATATTATGTATTTTTTAATATGTGTTTTAAAGAGTTTTCATACAAATATTTGGATGCTGTTATATATTAACAAACCATTGAGCCTGCATTTCAAACCTGAATACATTCATTGTACTGTACACTGATGTGTGGATCAGAAATATTTTTGTGAAACTTATTTTTATTTATGTGATTTCTTTACACGTAAACTGTACACATTGTAAAATAACTTTATGGAGCGATACATTTATATATAAATACTGGTTGCATTTATTTATTTTGAGACTGATCTGATCGCCTGTGTGTGTTGGTTTGAGTGAACAGCTAAGCTATATCCTCCTTCATTACATCCTATCCTCTCTATTTGTGTAGCTGCATTTGTTCACGTTTTACTACAGAAGTAAACGTTGTCAGGCAGGAAGCTTGACATCCGCCTGGCGTTGTGAGCCAGTGGCTGTAATTCACCTGAAGCTGCCTTTTCTCTTTCTGATGCCAATCCAGCCTTGTCACTCAGAGTACAGACATGATAGGTTCAAAGCTAACAAGGCTCACATGAGCAAAAGTAAAGCGTCACGCCATGTTGTCTTAGCACGAGGAAGAGAAAAAAGAATTCTCCTCGAGCTGTCCTCCTGAGATATGATCTGATTTTAATGAGCGCACCGAATGTCAATGGAAGCGTTGCACGTGTTTACCTGTTACACTGCATCAACAATGCATTGTGCTGACAGATTGGACCAGAGATCATTATGGAGTCGGGATCAGGTTCATACATGCATGCACACGCTCACATATTGGACACACAAGTATCATTACTATATATACGTAGCCAAAGAGCTAGGTGGGCTACGTCTTCTAATTCAATATTTGATACAGTCAGACAGAGTGCTGCTTTGCATGCTATTAGATAGCAATCTAAATAACATTTACATGTCATTTATGTCTATTACCTTCTTTTTGAAGAGTGGTGTCAGCACTGTGTGCATATTAAAGCTCATTTTTATTCCACTAGACAGCATGGGTTCTCTCCCAAACTTGCAAATGAATGCAAATCTGGGTTTCCTCCTGAGACGGTGTGTGAAAGGTAGTAGTTATAGGAAATGTGTATGAGATTTGGAGACACACTATTTGATCATTCATGGATATGATGTCTTATTTAATTTTGGTCTTTGGTCACTGGAAATATCACTGGCTTGGATGTTTATTCTCTGGTCTGGAGTCGTGATGTTTGTGGTATCTTTCACTCTGTTTAAAGGTGAACATGATATTGTTTTAGATGTGTATCACTAAAGATAATGTTGAAAACAGAGCCTGTAAGCAGGTGGCATAATTGTTAAAGTGGCCCTGTTATGATATTTTATATTTTCCCTTTCCTGTAGTGTGTTATATAGTTTTAGTGCATGTAAATGGTCTGCAAAGGCTAAAATCCCAAAGTTTCCTCCAAAGGGAGTTTCTCTCCCACACTCTCCATTAAAGGTAGGGTAGGTAAGTTTGAGAAACCGGCTCGAGATACACTTTTTGTTATATTCCATGGAATGCTCTTAACATCCCGATAGCAATGAATATCTGAAGTGCTTTGACAAAAAATCCATAAAAAAATATCATCTGTGGAAGCCGTGGTACTGTAAAAAGCACGACCAATCATTTTAGCCGGCCCGGCTAAAATAACTGGATGGCCTACCTGCCTGTCAGCCTCATCTGTGCACAGACTTATCTCGTGCCTCATTGGTCATGTGCGCGTTCGTGTGTGTTGGAGGAGGGGCTCTGTAAGGAAGTGGCAGATTTTTTTCCGGCTGTGTATTTTCCAAATTCTAGCGCACTCGAGCTGGTTTCTCCAAAATTACCTACCCCACCTTTAATGAAAACACAACTTTTTCAAACTAAAGTACATGCAGTGTGCTCTGAAGGGTCGCACTAAACACAATTATGAACCTGTAAATGAGCATAAAGACGGCCCCTTTAAACACGTTGTTGTCTTGTTGTCTGCTCATTCCAGCAAATAGGACTCGTTCAATACAACTTTATTCAGGGGCCCATCATTTGAAAACACCGTCAATTAGCGCGAGCAAGAATAATTGCATTAACATAATGCCTTTGAACGATCATTACCAAAAATGGTGCCGATAATAAAGCAATTACTATTTTTGAGACAGCAATTAGCCCGGCACCTTTCGTGGAAGCCATAATTACCAGCAGCTAGAGGAACATGGACGGATGCTCGTGTGTGTGGAGGAAACAGGAAGCGAAGTGAAGAAGATGAAGATGGGCGAGATAGGCTGTCAGAGAGAGAATCACTCTGAGGACGCAATCCTACTCCGACACATCCCCAATAAACCCCCCAGAGCAGCTACGGCTATAGCCTCTGTCCACACACAGATTTCAATGTTGTTTTGCACACATCTCTCCATTATGAGAGCTTTTTTTGGTAATGCAAGAGATGTTGAAATGGGGGGGGGGGGGAGAGTGAGATGGAAGGAGCGAGGCAGGCGTATATGGAGGAAGGGAGGGGAAGAATGAGAAAGAGAGATTGGTTTTCATGCCTGGTAGTCAGCGAGCCTGTAAATCTCCCAGGAGCGTAGTGGAAGACAGCAGAAGGTTGATAGTCATCCATCACTCCTGACAACCCACTGCTCGGGAAGGGCCTACAGCACAGAGAGAGAGGGGGGAGGGGGGGAGACAAAACACAAGACGAAAGATAAATAGAAAGATGCTGCCTGCAGAATGAGCAAATGAACTCTTCCATGTTTAAAGCAGAAGGCGAGGGGGAGGAAGAAGGTGAGGAGGAGAAGGGAAGCAGTTGGCTGTTCATCCCTCACTGAGCACTGGTGGTGAAGGTGGTGCTGAAAGACGCTCGATTGGCTGCACCTAGCTGTGTTTCGTCGCAGAAGCAAGTGTGGGCTCTTAAAGGTCTCCTATCATGCAAAATGCACTTTTTGATGTCTTTCTACATCAACATGTGTCCCCGGTGTGTCAGGGGAACTCACAAAGTGTCTGGAAATAAAACCCTCTCTCTTTTCCTACGTTCCACATCTTTAAAAACGGGGGAACAACGGAGCTGATCCAGATTTGCGTCCGATATGACGTAATATCTGAAATGTGGGCGGGCTTTACACCCACGGGCCTATCAGAAACGTTGCTATCAGAAACAATGCGCGACGTTTTGGACGTAATATGGTCTTTGTTTACATTAGCATGCTAACACTCAGAGCTAACCTTTACTGGAGAGAGTATGTGTAAAGAAGCAGGAAATAAAAAGGAACTCACCTTGTGGTAACCTGAGAGAAAAAGCATTTGAGCTCCATACTGTTTCAGAGATAATCCTTAATGTGGTTTTGAACATGATATGGCGTCACGGCAGCATTTAGCTGAGTATCTGTAGAATTCCCCTGATCAGATACTCAGCATAACCTCCCCCCCTCTTAAGCTTTAGACCCAGAATCAGCACTTCTCTAACAGGGCTGAAATAGAGGGATATGAGGGATGTCTAAAATGCATGATCTGTTTAGTATTTTGAACAAAACACATTATCGACATGTTTTTAATATATTTGTATATATCTGTGACCCATAATATATGCCTAAAAATAGCATGATAGGAGACCCTTTAATCTGAACAGGTCTTCTTTTTTAAAGTAGCGTTTACTGTTTTATTTCCTCTTTTTTAGCTTCACCTGGATGCCAACGATGATGAATTACCTTCAACGTATCTTATGACATGTGTATGTGTCAAGCAAGTTTCATCATATACATATTTCATCTACTAATCATTTGCCACAGTGAACACCTTTCTAAAGTAACATGGTGCCGGTTGAATAGCGTTTTTGAAAACAGTATCCATTCGTAAGTAAGCAGGATTGACCTTTTTGTACAATTATGCTTCGGAGATTCCAAATGTTGTTATGCCAACATTGTGATCTTGTTCTGTTTAATCTTCACCAAAGGGCCTTGCTGACTTTGATCTCCATTGTCAATCTTGAGATCTACCCTCGCTTGGAAAATAATGCCCACTAATATAATCTAGACAGGATTACCATTTCCCTACAACAAAGAATAAACTGTCAATTGTAGAAGTTGCTTTTAACGGGCTTGTAGTACTGCTTTTCTTCCTACGGAGAGGGTTCAAAGCATTGTTAATTGGTGTTGGTTAAAATAATGATGATCACTTCCCTCCCTTTATTGTATCCCACTGGGTTTTGTCCAGTTTGTCTGGTGTTGCAAGCTGCTCTACCATGGGAGCAAATTGTGCAATTTAAAAAATATTTTAGGACTCTTCATTCCTTATTAACGTTGTCAAAACACACATATGAAAAAGTAGCCTGTGAAAAATAAGATGCATACGATTTAGTGGGCTACATCTGTTTCAATCCACTTTTAGGTAAATATTAGTATTGGACAAGAAGATTCGGAGACAGTTTCTCTTCCCGCGGGCAGTGAGACTGTTAAAAAATTGAACTGTTGAAACAACTTCAAAACATTCATCTGCTACTCAGTATTATGTATCTAATAACTAATATATATATATATATATCATTCCAATAACTTGTATATAGACTTGTACTGCACTATTCCACATCATCACTTTATTATAACTATTTTTCTTTTGTATTGCTCTTGCTCTTATTGTTATTATGTTATTATGTTGCATTGTTGGAGAAGCCTGTGACATAAGATTTTCAACTACATAATTACTCTGTAGCTATGTCAGATTGACAATAAAGAACCTTGAACCTTGAACCTTGAACCTTGGATGAGACTCTGTCGTGACCGAAAGAACGAGATCGCGGATACAAGCGGCCGAGATGGGTTTTCTCCGCAGGGTGGCCGGCGTCTCCCTTAGGGATAAGGTGAGAAGTTCAGTCATCCGGGAGGGACTCGGAGTTGAACCGCTCCTCCTTCGCATCGAAAAGAGCCAGTTGAGGTGGTTCGGGCACCTAGTAAGGATGCCACCTGGGCGCCTTCCTAGGGAGGTGTTCCAGGCACGTCCAGCTGGGAGGAGACCGAGGGGTAGACCTAGGACCAGGTGGAGGGATTATATCTCTTCGCTGGCCTGGGAGCGCCTTGGGATCCCCCAGTCAGAGCTGGTTGATGAGGGGAAAGGAACGCTTGGGGCTCTCTGCTGGAACTGATACCTCCGAGACCCGACCACGGATAAGCGGGAGAAGATGGATGGATGGATGAGACTCTGCAGCGTATATTTAATATAAAAGAACTCAAATCAGGGCCAAAACATCTAAACCTGGACATCCCTACCATGCCTCTATATCATAGTTTTCTGAGTGAATAAGAAGAACACCTACTGTGCTATTTCTGGACATATGGGAGGAGGTTTCTGCTTTATATGTGTGTGGCTTTAACAGTAGGTAAGGGCAGGGTGGTAATAAAAGGGGATGCAGTTCAAAGAACATAGAGGCTTATTTCCAGGGAGCTGTCCAAACACCCTGTCAATTAATAAACCACACTACAGCAACTCGAGTCCCTATACATCTGACAATTTGTGGCTAGCTGACCATGACGCATTCTACACATATCGACTGGGAAAAGAGCAAACGCTGCACACATAAACACACGTTATCGAATCACAACATGGAAACACGTGCGATCCCATTAAAATGTTGCCATGTTTCTGTATGTGGCTCGGTAATTAAATCAAGACAACAAAAGGCTTCCGTAGAAGTAAAGCAATGTTTATTTTCACAACTAGTTCATTGTGTTAGCTGTAAATTCTACTTCCGTAACACAAAAGGTAAAAATGTTTCGAATGTGTGTGTTTGTGTGTGTGACCTCCATCAGTGTCTGGAGGGTATTGGCCATTTCTGTCACTCAGTGTGCGAGAGGCCCTAATTAAAGAAGTTCCAGTTGTACATCGCCTTACAATGGAAGGAAGAGATTGCCTTTTAACTCGGCGCCCAATACAGAAACTTCCTCCTCCTCAGCTCGAATAAAAGAGTCTGATACAAAAAGCCATGAATGCCTAAACCAAACAAAAGCTCTTTAAAAGACTGTCACCGTGCTATCTGATATCTCTTGGAACAGCACTGCTTTGAATAAATCTATCTCAGTGAAGAAGGGAGAAGGAAATTAAAAGCTGACATTTAAAAGGCTGCTGCTGGGACTCGTGGCCCCCAGGATCAATAGCTATGTATCTCACAACTTCCCCCCGCATATTAGCTCGCTGTTCCATGGGGCATCTCACACTAAGTACAAACAAACCAGAACTACTGTAGGAATAGTACTGTGTTGTTTTGTCAGTTTACCTTCAGGTGTGGCGGGGAGCAGAGGGGGCGAGGGGGTGTGTGTGTGTGTGTGTGTGTGTGGTGTGTGTGTGTGTGTGTGTGTGTGTGTGTGTGTGTGTGTGTGTGTGTGTGTGTGTGTGTGTGTGTGTGTGTGTGTGTGTGTGTGTGTGTGTGTGTGTGTGTGTGTGTGTGTGTGTGTGTGTGTGTGTGTGTGTGTGTGTGTGTGTGTGTGTGTGTGTGTGTGTGTGTGTGTGTGTGTGTGTGTGTTTGTGTCCCATTACCTGTCATGTGTTTCAAGGGGCCCATTCTCTGCTTTCTTGTGTCAGCACCTTGAGTTTGACATTGGTCATTGGGGATTTCAACTGTCAGCGACAACATCACACGGAAGGAAAAAGGTGGGAAGGTAAAAGCAGGAATTATATGTGGGATGTTGTATGTCGTGTGTGTGTGTGTGTGTGTGTGTGTCCGGGGGGTACTTGTGTTAGTGACATTGTTGACACTTAGCTGCACCGGATGACATTGTCAGTGTGCGACTCTGTGAGCAGTCTGTCAGGTTATGTAGAGCAGACTGAACTCAAGGTCATGCATCCTGAAGGAGTCACGCCCTGTACCCCTATCTCCCTCTCACACACACACACACACACACACACACACACACACACACACACACACACACACACACACCACACACCTTCCACCCCTCACATACAGGCCCGTGATCTCCGCCCCTCCCACAGGGCTTCAGGCTGTCCCTCAGTGTTTCCCTGTCACCGCTCTGCCCCCTCTTGCCGTCCTGTGACCTTCCTCTCTGTCACCGGGCTTTACCGGAGCTTTACCCCAGCTGAGCCGCCCTGCTTTAGCCGGCCTTCAACATAACGCCACCCTGGGGAGACACCTCAGACCCACCGAAAAGGGTTTCTGCTTTTCACCGAATATAAAAAAAATAAGCATTTTATGTGAATTTTATTATAAAAATGTGATTTGAAAGTCTTTTGAGAGCACAGGCCTTTTATCTTTAAAGTGGTACACATATGCCCATGCTAGGTAAACTCCCATCTTACATCTGCTCTCTGATCACACGACGAATTGAAAGTAGCTATTGCCTGAGATCTCATGCTGTGGTTTTGTTACATGTGCCAAGTGACTTAGGGACTAAAGCTTTTAGGTGGAACAGTCTGCAAAAAGAATGGAAACTGAGCAATTTGGTTCCACTGCATGTTTTTAAAGCTCAGATAGATGCTATGCAATCTGATACTGTTGGTACCTGTAAATGTCGTTAGGTATGTACATTGTAAATCCCTGTATGTTGTATGATGTCCTTTTTGTTTTTCTGTTGTTTTCTGTTTTTCTGTCTTCATGTGGAACCTACTTGCTGCAGGTCTCTCTCAATAGGATTCACCTGCTTAAATAAAGGTTTGAAATGAAATGACAATGCTGTTCTGTGCTCGTTAGTTATTTGTCCAGGGTTTTCCTCCCTTCCCCTTGTCTCGTAGGTTCAAGACTGACTTTGTGATCCGATGTTGAGTCACAGGATCCAAAGACTCTCCTTGAATCTGTTAAACATCAGTAAAACTTAATGTGCATTACATTACATGACATGTCACTTGTTAGACGCTTTTATCCAAAGCGACTTACATACTCAATACAGTGGACGATCCCCACAGGAGCAATTTGAGGTGAAGTGTCTCAGGTACACAACGACATGCTGACTGCAGTGGGGTTTGAACCTGTGACCCCCTGATCCGAACACCAACGCACAACGCACTGCACCACACGCCTCAAAGCGTTGGTCTTGCACCTGTGTTGATACAGTAGCCCTAGCTAGCTTTTTGTGGATCCCCTTTCCTGTATTTGTGTCGGAGGGAGGGGGCTTTAGTTTGAGTTTTCTTAGCTACAGCTCACCCACTATCTTAAAAAGCCTCAATGGTAATAACTAAGTGACAGCTGCCTACAGGGATCTGTATCTACCTCCGACATTTCAGTTTGAAATGGCACCTGCCAGGAAGTGCTATGTGGAAGATGAACACCGTGTCACACTGTTCATGTATCTTAATGTTATTCTGGTACACGTGAATATCTGTGACCAACACCGAGACTAAGGGGCACAGTGTTTGACTGAGATGTTACATTATGTTTCTGCGATAAGATTTCAATATCCTTTCATTTGCTTTTTATTCCTCCTCCTCATTATTAAGATGAACTCTTTAAAAATGCATAACATAATTGTTAAAATACTTGATTACATATATAGCTGCGGCTCTATTTCAAGTGTTTAATATTCGACACACAGATCACTACACTAGTTAAACATGTGTTTGCAAAAAGCTCCCATTATCTAAAGAATATTTTCAAGGTGAGGATAAGTACTATATAATTATGCATCACTTCAGCACTCTAGGATTTCACATTAGCCCTAAATGATATATATAATATATATTCTTCTCATAGCTGTATGCAGAGTATAATGCCCATTGCATACTCTGATAGTCAGGTTGTTTGACATTATCATATGATTTTAAACATTTTAGTGCAGCAATCGTTGTGATGATTTGAAACGTGATGCATAATACATTATAGTGTGCAATTCAGTTGTTGGTTTATAATGAGAACATTAGCACAAATGTAGAATAATAAATGTGCATGTTTTTTGTTTTTTACATTGTAAAAGCGTCGTTAAATAACTGTAGCCGCTCAAATATAGTTAAATATTCAACATCTATTCGTTCGTTCTCTCTGTGTGTGTGTGTGTGTGTGTGTGTGTGTGTGTGTGTGTGTGTGTTGTGTGTGTGTGTGTGTGTGTGTGTGTGTGTGTGTGTGTGTGTGTGTGTGTGTGTGTGTGTGTGTGTGTGTGTGTGTGTGTGTGTGTGTGTGTGTGTGTGTGTGTGTGTGTGTAATGTGCTCCTGGCGGTGTCAGGTAGTCCCCAGTTGTGTGTGTAGTTGGCACGCTGTGCGTCACTGATCAGCTGATCAAAGACAACACGAGAGGAACAGGAAGCTGCCAGCAACGATCAGACCCTAGATCAGACCCTAGATCAGACCCTAGATCAGACCCTAGATCAGACTCTAGATCAGACCCTAGATCAGCTCTCTCTCTGACGGACTCACACATCGGTTGCTGCTACGCTGTGAGAAAGATCACAGTGAACCAAAGGTGAATCCATGAACCAGAGTTTGGTGATGAGTACAGGAAACTTCATCTGGTACCTGATGGGACAATGTGTCTCCACTGGGCCATATTTCAAGTGCAGTGTTGTGGGAATAATAACGTCTAAGTGATTTGAAAGTTAAAACAATTAAATTTTTGTTCCTGCCGGAGACCGGGGTCAGCGAAAAGCAAGAGTTCCTGGAAGAGTTTCAATTGCTCTCACATAGATCCATCAGCACAATGGATTCTTGCCAAAACTATGATGAGACAATCTCTCTGAGCTCACCCTGCAGCAAACACACTGTTTACATTATGATCTGCACTTACATCAGCTGTGTGCAATATAGTTATCATTTTATTAAAGGTAACTTGAGACTTGTTTTTATACAATAAATACCAATACACAATATGACACTCTCAAAAAAGTTATATACTGGTCATATTAAAGGTTTATTCACATTATTATGTTAGTAAACAACAATAAAGGCCTATGGGATCCATTGTTGTTGACAAAACACATGTTCTTGTTTCCAAAATCAAGTCAATCGTAAACCACTTGAATATAGTTTAGTTCCTCAATATGTCTTTGTGTAAAACCTGAGCCATTTAAGTGTTTTACTGTTTATAAGACCTGCTTTTTGTGAATGGTGCATTCAGGTGCTGCTTGGATGGTCCCTTTAAATCTGACTTTGGTGTTGTAGTGTCTCAGTTGTTGTTGTTGTTGTTGTTGTTGTTGTTACTTGAAGTGACGTTTACTGGATTGTTCCTATAGAGAGGCGAAGTCCCGCCCATCTACTTCCGACCCATGGGACCTTATTTCGGAAAGATTATGCATTGAAGTCAATGGGGAGAGAAAGATTATCTTTCGATCCCGTTTGAATTGTGCCATGAATTACACATATGATGTTTGTCAATCTTAAAAAATAATTTCCATGTCAAAAAAGTCACAGTTTGTCGTAAAACTGTTGAAATATAAGACTATGAAAAATATGCAACTAGAAAGACTACAAATCCCAGAGTCCCGGTCCCGCATGCTGGCTCTTAGGAACCGACTAACTCCCCTTGTGTGTATGTACAGCTCTCAACATGCCCAGACTTGGAGTGATTTTCACCTCTTTTAATACTTTCCGCCTCATTCTGAAAGAAAGAAGTGAGATGTGCCAACGTGACGGCCGTCTGGGTGTGTGGTGCGAGACGGGAGATGTAGTTCATTGAGAGGTTTCACACACAAAAAGTGTTACTTCACAGTTTTATGACATATTTTTATTTTTTTGACTTGCAAAATTATCTTTTAAATTGACAAACATCATATGTGTAATTCGTGGCACAATTCAAACGGGATCGAAAGATAATCTTTCTCTCGCCTTTGACTTCAATACATACTTTTTCCGAAATAAGGCCCCATGGAGGAACCCCGGAAAGGGAGGGACTTCGCCTCTCTATTCGAAAAGTATTGTGTACAATCGTTTAAACACTTTTTAAATGCAGCACAAATGCCCTTTCTTGCAATGTTTACAACAGTGAAATATAAAAGTGTGTATCAGATTCACTCCAAAATATAATGTGTTTGTCTAGACCCACAATGCAACAGTCTTCCACCACGAAACAAAGAATCCGATCAGTAACTTTTCTGTAATCCTTTTCACAGAAAAAAAACATCCTTGGTGAAAGGTAATGTGGTTTCAGAAGCTAATCTTCCCGGTAACAGCTTTCACATTCTGCAGACTTATATTTCAGATCATTCATAGTAAAGTCTGCTCTTCCATCACTCTCAAAAGGACAAAGAGCTCATTCTCTCTGTAGAGGTCTTAGACTTCACATTTAGAACGGTCTCTTTAATAATTCATCCTGGCTTCTTCCAGGAAGCAATGCTATCTGCCCACAGTCTGGATCGATGGAGATCAAAAGATAGCGTTTGGTCCTAAATGCAATCCTATCCTCAAGCGGGGGGTATTTCAGTGCCAAACCCAGCGGCTGCTAGTGTGTTTAAAGGTTAGCAAAGAGGATGGGTAAACACTCATTTAGACGTTTACCTTAAAGGTCACCTATTTACGCAAAATCCCCTTCTTCATGTCTCTTCTACATCAACATGTGTCCCCTCTTCTTCATGTCTCTTCTACATCAGCATGTGTCCCCTCTTCTTCATGTCTCTTCTACATCAGCATGTGTCCCCTCTTCTTCATGTCTCTTCTACATCAACATGTGTCCCCTCTTCTTCATGTCTCTTCTACATCAACATGTGTCCCCTCTTCTTCATGTCTCTTCTACATCAACATGTGTCCCCTCTTCTTCATGTCTCTTCTACATCAACATGTGTCCCCTCTTCTTCATGTCTCTTCTACATCAACATGTGTCCCCTCTTCTTCATGTCTCTTCTACATCAACATGTGTCCCCTCTTCTTCATGTCTCTTCTACATCAACATGTGTCCCCTCTTCTTCATGTCTCTTCTACATCAGCATGTGTCCCCTCTTCTTCATGTCTCTTCTACATCAGCATGTGTCCCCTCTTCTTCATGTCTCTTCTACATCAACATGTGTCCCCTCTTCTTCATGTCTCTTCTACATCAACATGTGTCCCCTCTTCTTCATGTCTCTTCTACATCAACATGTGTCCCCTCTTCTTCATGTCTCTTCTACATCAGCATGTGTCCCTCTTCTTCATGTCTCTTCTACATCAGCATGTGTCCCCTCTTCTTCATGTCTCTTCTACATCAACATGTGTCCCCTCTTCTTCATGTCTCTTCTACATCAGCATGTGTCCCCTCTTCTCCATGTCTCTTCTACATCAACATGTGTCCCCTCTTCTTCATGTCTCTTCTACATCAGCATGTGTCCCCTCTGTGTAAAGAGATTCTGAAAGTTTCAGGAAAAAAGATTCTCTCACTTTTTGTCCTGATCCATTTATATAAAAACCTGTCTGAAAATGAGCTGATCAGATTTTGGCCACTTTGTGATGTCATCATGTTTTTTTGGCTTGTGTAACCATTAGCCAATCACCAACCAAGGTAACCCCCCCCCCACCTTATCACCTGAATCTCCTCCTAGAGCACCATTAGGCGCTTTCAAACCGGAGTACTTTTCCCGTTTAGTTCCGATAGTTCCTGGAATTTTGCGTTCACACCAAAAAGAGAACTTAGTTCATGAGAACTTTTACCCCCCTTTTCAGTGCCTGCTAGAGAGGTTGTACTTTCGTGGGAGAAAAAAGTACCAATTTCTGATTGGCTGGGCGAATTGCAAACCACGCCCCGTAAAACTCTGAAAAGTTTTTTGAAGCCGCCATTGTATTTGCTGGCATTAGCATTATTAGCATTAGCATTAGCCCAGCGCACCAACGGAGAGAGAATAACTTATGGCAACACAAAATAAAACATGGGAGCGGTGGAGTGATGAGGAGGTGTCGGCGTTCTGGCGATTTACTCGGAAGGCTTCAGTAGAAGCAGCTGGGAGTCCCAGCAGCTTCTACTGAAGCCAGTCCCCAACTCCGGGGACTTCCGGCCGGGGACTTCGGGTGGCAGTATACGCCGTGAAGTGGTTTGCGGCCTGCCAGTAAACCCAAAGCAGAAGAAGAAGAAGTGACGTCAGCGGCTTCATTTGCGTAATCTTCCCTCAGGGAACTTATTCCAGTGTGAACGCGATCTGTACTTAGTTCCATGGGGGCACTAAGTGCTGGGCACTAAGTACGGCAAAGTACTTGGTGTGAAAGCGGCTATTGTGTTCTAAAGTAACAGACAGAGAATCAGCACTTTTGAAACAGGGCTGAAACAGAGGGGATTATGGGATGCTGCAATGATCTAGTTGGTGTTTCAGCCAATCAGAGACATGTTCTGTATATATCTGAGACCTACAATATATTGATGGAAAAGAGTATGATAGGGGCCTTTAAACAGCACATATTCCCTGGTACCCTGTGATTAGTTTCATGTTTCGAAAGGAGACTTTTAGAAGATTTAGATTTCTTTGGGTTTTGCAAGAAAGTGTTTCTTGAGTCATTGGTTTTGATGAACTACCTCATTAAGTCCCTGAAGTTACATTACTTGCTGCTGTGAGAGAGGGAAAGTCTTACTTGCACCATTAGGGTTCATGCATGTTGTAATATTCAACTGTTTTCAATTTCAGAAAAATGCAATAGTTTGAATGCAATATTTAAGGATGCCTTTTTGTCATCCGTGTAGTGTGTGTGTGTGTGAGAGTGTGTGTGTTGTGACACCGCAGAGACACCTGTTCCAGTCTGTAATTCGGCAGTGATGGGGACGGCGCAGGGCTTTGACACGCTCTGCCGACATGACAGCTCAGACAGCATGGATGTTAATCTCTTCTAACTGCTCCCAGCCTAATTAAATCTTCCAAGGCGGCTCACATGCGTACACACACACACACACACACACACACACACACACACACACACACACACACACACACACACAAATACACATGTGGTCTAAATTAGTCCTGGCTTTAACGATCTGGTGAATCAGCCAACAGCAGTTTGTTTGAGTCTAATTCTGTACAATTCTGTGTGTTGTATTTAATCTGGTCTTGATATAAAGAAGAGTGAATCAAAGTCAAAGAGGCGAAACATAACACACGTGAAAGTTTTGGTGATTTTAAAGCTTCTGTCAGCCTAAGGCAAAACAAATTGATCCTTGTGCTGGGATTTGTGATAAGAGGTGGTCTAAGCAGATGGAAACGCAGGCACAATTTCATGCAAAAACGAATACCAGAAATTGCACCGGTCCTCTTGAAAGTGTGTAAACACAACTTCAGCTGATTCACTCTAACCACCGTTATACTGAACATAGAAAACGACAGAGAAAAATGGTCATCCAACTTTCAGAATATCACCCAGACAGTTACTAAAGTACTGTTTAATATACTGTGTGTGTGTGTGTGTGTGTGTGTGTGTGTGTGTGTGTGTGTGTGTGTGTGTGTGTGTGTGTGTGTGTGTGTGTGTGTGTGTGTGTGTGTGTGTGTGTGTGTGTGTGTGTGTGTGTGTGTGTGTGTGTGTGTGTGTGTGTGTGTGTGTGTGTGTGTGTGTGTGTGTGTGTGTGTGTGGTATTTTTCTCATACTGCCTGTGCTGCAGCACCTCTTTTCACCCTCTGTCTGAAACCAGAGCCCAGTCTGCTCTGATTGGTTAGCTGGCCGGTTCTGTGATTGGTCAACCGCTTAGAGATGTCCCGCCCCTTAGCCTAAACAAAGGAATCCAATGGATTTTAGCATTTGCAGACCATTTACATGCACTAAAACCTATACTGCAGAACACACTACAGGAAATGGAAATCCCCAAAAAGCAGAATAGGGCCTCTTAAGGAAACACATGAAAAAGGAGCAGCAACTTCTCTTTAGATATCACATTACCTGCTGTATGAGAATACTTTGAAGATGGCAGATACCACACTAAAAGATGTAGCCTTTTTTCTTTAAAGAGGAACATATTCCCATGCTGTTCTGAGCTTGTTAGTCATTTTCCCAGGGTTCTCCTCCCTTCCCCTTGTCTCGTAGGTTCAAGACTGACTTTTTGATCCGATGTTGAGTCACAAGATTCAAAGACTCTCCTTTAATCTGTTAAACTTCAGTGAAACTTAAGAACCACGGAGACAGACTGAGACTTCAACGTGCCGTATGCTTGCCTCCCACCTGCCTGTGTCCTCTGCATCTGTCCACTGAGCCCAGTTCATTTGCTCTACCTCTCAGTAATGTTCTGTCTGCCACCTTTATGTATCACTTTGTAATTATCTTCTGTCTCTCTGTGTCCCTCCCTGCTTTTCCTCTCTGCTTTACTGTCTGTCTCCCACCTTTCTGTCGTGTTATTCTCAGCCTTGTTTTTCCTTTTCTTGCGTCACTGTCATCTGTACAGCCTCTGCCTTCCTCTGAGTTAAACAGGCCGAACAAATAGATTACAAACAGTGGGTATAGTGAAGCTAAGGAGGAAGACAATCTGAATTTGTTGTGGATAAAGAATGAGGAAGGGGGCTGTGTAGTCAAAGAAAGCCAGTGGAGTCAGAGTAAGGCTGTATTTGCCTGAGGGGAAAAGGCTGAAAAGTAGCTCTCGCAACAGATGTGCGGGGCAGTAAAGTGTAATTGAAATGCCAGCAGCAATGGTCTTATCTCTCTGCTACAGGAGCCTGCTGCCAGTCTCAACATCAGTTAGATGTCATTTTACCTAAGTCTGAATCAGCTTGCCACAATCCGCAATCCCCATTCCTCTGATGCTAGGCGGGAGGAAAAGGGAGAAAATGGATGAGGGGGGAGGAGAGGAGAAAGAAAAGGAGGGTGGGGAGTCTGTAATAGGATTTCAGGAGCACCCAGTTAACTTCCACCACCTGGACTTAGTTGGTAATTTGATATGCCCCATCAATAGGATTCATTTACCTCGCCGCAGTATTACCATTGCCATTCATTTGACTTTTTAAAAGTATATTTATTCATTCTCTCTCTCTCTCTCTCTCCACATTTCCCTCCCGATCCTAATCGTGCATGCTGGAGGTTGGAGGAAGGAGAGGCTGTTCCTCAATATTTTTAGCTGAGAAAGAAAGTCCTTGGTCCATCGGAGGTGCAGACAGACGTCCGTCCTGCGCTCCAGGCGAGGCTTAATGTTTGGGGGTGTCTTCTCTCTGGGGAGGAGAGTAATGTCCTCGCAGATTAGAGGCTGCACTCCTCCGGGGGGCTGCCTTTTATCAGGAACTTTGTAACTGCAACATGGGATCATCTGCAGGACATTAAAGCCGCCTTATCTGCTTACTGTTAATGTTAAAGGGGACCTATCATGCAAAATGCACTTTTTGATGTCTTTCATACATAAAGATGTGTCCCCGGTGTGTCAGGGAACTCACGCAGTGTCAGAAAATAAAACCCTCTCTTTTTTCCTCCGTACCCAAATCTCTAAAAAACGGGGCCACAACGGAGCTGATCCAGATTTGCGTCCACTATGACGTAATATCTGAAATGTGGACCCACGGCCCTATCAGAAACGTTGCTATCAGAAACAATGCCCGACTGTTTTGGACGTAATATGGTCGGTGTTTACATTAGCATCGCTAACACTCAGAGCTAACCTGTACTGGAGAGCATGTGTATGAAGAAGCAGGAAATAAAAAGGAACTCACCTTGTGGTATAACCGGCAAGAGAGAAAGCCTTTGAGCTCCATACTGTTTCAGAAATAATCCTTGATAATCCATGATATGGCGTTTCATCACGGCAGTATTTAGTTTAGACAGTAGCTGCCGGGTCCCGCATGAGCTCAGACCCCTCCTTTTTTATTTGTAATCAATTTATTTTCTTTTTTAAAGCTTTCTACCCCAAATCAGCACTTTTGAAACAGGAAGTGAAATAGAGGGATATGAGGCATGGCTAGAATGGGTGATCTGTTTGGTATTTTGAGCAAAACACTTCATAGACATGTTTTTTATATATTTTTATATATCTGAGACCTATGCTATTGCCTAAAAATAGCATGATAGGTGACCTTTAATGTGTGGTGATTTGTCGGTGTTATCCATGGTGACAACTTTTACCTCGGTCTGTAAAAAATGCTGCTCCAAAAACAAGTGAAACAATCATAAAACAAGGTGTTTTCGCGTGTAATATAAAACAATCTGCCAAAAGATGAAAATTAGCTTGCTACGATTTCTTGAAATAAGATGGGATATTTAGATCAATCAGATCTTGTAATTACCTGGGAAAACTTATTTTGAACTATATTGTACCAGGATCAGGAAATGTTGTTACAAAATAGGCCACAAATGCTCAAAAGTGTTCTGTTTCCTGACATTAGTGATTTCCCAATAAATCGTGAGATACAACTCCAAATAAGATGTTTAAGAGTCTTTAACTTAACAAGATACTTAATTTGCATTGTCTGAAACAAGACCCTGTATCTCACTGCATTGTTACTTCTTAAAGGGGACCTATCATGCAAAATGCACTTTTGTACGTCTTTTATACATGAATATGTGTGCCCGGTGTTCCAGGGAACTCACCAAGTGTCAGAAAACACAACCCTCTATTTTCCTCCATACCCAAATCTCTAAAAAAGGGGCTGCAACGGATCTGATACAGACTGATCCAGATTTGAACACTTCTATGTCGTCACAGAAGTGGCGCTACGGCTATTGGGCCAACTCTCCACCTATCAGGGGAATGTGGGGTTGGGCCACGGCCGGCCATTGCCGCTCGAAAGCGCTGGAGACGCTGTAGTACATATGCCAGGCCTGTAAGTGGCGCTGTAGTCTGCCACAAAAGCAGCGAAGAAGACTTCCCGCCCATAGTTACCATGGTTACCCTTCTGTTTATTCTCCGCTGTGGCTTTTTTTCTCCCTCCCCGAGGCAAGCGTTTGCTCCCGCTGCTTTAATTCAATGCAATCCCTCCCCGTCGAGACAAGCACTGTAATTCTCTCCGGTTAGTCCACCAGCAGATGACAAACACCCACCTCTCCGCCTCTTCCAAGGAACGAGGGGACCGTGCGGCAGAGTTTCAGTTTCAGTTTCTTTCGCCGGTCAAGATGTCCGTTAAAGTTTAAATCTTCCGGACAAAATTAGAAAAGTGCCGGTCAAAGGTCTTCTTTGTTATTTATTGAGCTTTAAAACAAATGAATAACGACTCTATATAATAAAACACGGAGGACGGAGATCTCTTTTTCTCCCCCTCTTCTGACAGCCCAGCAGCTGATCAGAGCACGTCTCCCCTCTCCTGCAGGGGGGCGTGGTCAGCAGAATCAGACCCGTAGACAGCAAACAGCACATAGAGCGAAATGATTCTGTGTAGTTTATTTATGGCATCCCGTTGGGTTTGACGTCATCTGAACAGGACATCACGCGCTCACTGCTTGATAGCGCGCGAAGGTCCGTTTACGCCGGTTGTTAAACAACATCGTTATGGGGAAATGCAAGTCTGCGTCCAAATGGTTGGAAGATAAGGAGGAAGGACAATCAATACTGTATATAGTCAATGTGAGGTAAAGTGTGTCGCCAATGTAACCGGTTAAAACTCAAAGTGGCGATGAGGTCTTAAAATGTATGGAAAGGGTCTTAAAAAAGGTCTTAAAAGGTATTACATCTGACTTCAGGATTCCTGCATACACCCTGTTATATCAAGTGTAAAGACATATTCTGACTCGATATTAGACAAATACGCTTGGCAAGATATAGAGTTGTTGTGGTGTGAGCTTTCTCTGGACTCCCAGGGTTTACATTTGACAGCCACTCTCATGTCGAATGATATAATTGTAAAGAATCAAAGACAATTAATGGCTTTTTGGAACATGCTGTTTTTCCATTTTAGCTTTTCAAATGCTCACATTTTGCTTGATTCTAATTAATTTGTCCAAATACAAAAGGTTCCCTGTGGTTTCTTGCAATTGAACAAAGTCGCACGCTAATGCATATCTGTGAGGCCTGACTGACTATCTAATGCTTTTTCTTTGTTTAAAAGGACAAAAAGGACATTTCGTTTTAATACTTTATATACGTTTGCCAGCTCATAGCCTCCTTTTATATGTCTGCATATAACAACTGGAAAAATGGAGACACACCCATAAAAACAGTGATCCATGATGGAACCAATAGATACAATCTCCACTGGATTTTATTTGTGTTGGTTTTAATTTGTCTTCATTGTGTTTCAGAGAGTCATTTTCAACGTGGTCAACTTCTCCAAGACCAAGAGCCTGTACAGAGATGGCATGTCTCCCGTCGTCAAGTCTACCAGCCGGCCAAAATGGTAAGTGTCCAATAACAACATTTCTACGATTATTATATCGAAGAGGTACGCTTTGTACTTTATTATAATGTCATCTATTTCAAAAGAAAGAGTATTTATGTCTCTGCAAAACTTTTATTCTATGCACAAGAGTATACATTGCTATTTCATACAGTACCTCTCTCTTATAACACACACACACACACACACACACACACACACACACACACACACACACACACACACACACACACACACACACACACACACACACACACACACACACACACTAGATTTCCAGAGTGGATGCGTCCGGGCGCATTAGCATGTGATCCATTGGTTGCCAGTATGACGGCTGTCTGATGTAATAACGCTTGACTGATGGATGCAGCGGTGTTGTGTGTGTGTGTGTGTGTGTGTGTGTGTGTGTGTGTGTGTGTGTGTGTGTGTGTGTGTGTGTGTGTGTGTGTGTGTGTGTGTGTGTGTGTGTGTGTGTGTGTGTGTGTGTGTGTGTGTGTGTGTGGTGTGTGTGTGTGTGTGTGTGTGTGTGTGTGTGTGTGTGTGTGTGTGTGGGTGTGGCAGGGGGGAGCAGGCCTGCTGAAGTGGGGCGAGGGGGGGGGGAACAGGGTGGCGTGATGAAGTGTTGCCGTCCAACAGGAGCCCTGACATCTGTCATCTGCTGATGGAGGGCATCCGCAGAAAGAGCCCGGCATCTGCCACCCTCAGCCATCTGCGCCTGCTAGCCTAGCGTAGCGTAGCATAGCATAGCGCCGGTCACAGGCTAATGGGAATAGACACCGGGCACGACACCGTAGACAGGAGAGATGAACTGCTGTCGGAGATACGGCGCGGTGCAATATGACGCCGCTCATCTCCGCTGACTCTGTTTTGTGGTGGAGTTGCAACTTTGCACTCGAGAGTTTCTCTGTCATGCTCCTGGAGGTCTGGCTTTCTCACGCTGCCAGCCACTAGTTTGATAGTGACAGCCGTATGTTTAAAGTGAAGCAGGGCAAGTGCTGGCTGTAGAATTAGTGTTATTTCTCAGGTGAGTGTAGTAACACGTAAGGGGATAATGTGCAGCGAGGCGGTCATTAATGATAAAAGAATACAGACGGGGTGAGCAGGATCCCAATGTGAAGAGATCTTGAATCCAAGTCTATTCATTCATTGTCTTTTCCACGAACCACTCTCATGCTTGTTGGGGTTTTCCCTTCCCTTTCCGCTAGTGTGTTATAGGTTTTAGTGCATGTCAATGGTCTGCAAAGTATAAAATCCAGAGGAAGTTTAGGCACCTGGAACGCCTCCATTGGACTCCTGTGTTTAGACTAAGGGGCGGGACATCTCTAAGCTGGTTGACCAATCACAACATAGCCGGCCAGCTAACCAATCAGAGCAGACTGGGCTCTGGTTTCAGACAGAGGGTGAAAAGAGGTGCTGCAGCACAGGCAGTATGAGATGAGAGGGATTGCTTTTAGCTATGAAAGGTGCTTTACAAATACAATGTATTATTACTATTATTTAACATGTCACAGTGGAGGCACAGAATACAAATATGAACTTGAAAATGGACTTAATATGGCTCCTCCAAACATGGTTCATACGCGTTACCTTCAGAGTTTACTTCCTGTCTCTTTTGTGACGTAAACACTAAACTAAATTGTTGTGCTCGACAAATGTAAACGCACTTCCTTAGCAGTGGTCTCGTAGCGAAAAACAGTTTGAGAAAATGTAGTATTCATCTTTGCCGTGTAATGATGTCAGTTAAAATAACGTGCTTGGATATTTTATGCCAGTAATTATTATCCCACATTCTGAATGGATTTGACATAATCTTGACGGTGTTAATCTGAGCTTTGTTGGGTCACTTAGGTCCCAAAGCTTTTCTTAATACACTAATCATGCAACCCTGGCAATGTTTATGTTTTGATAAGCTCTCATAAATAGGTATTTAAGTGACAGACACGGCAGGAGGCAATGTGGATGAGGCCTACTCCAATTACCTCCCCAGGCTAATACTGTTTCAACCGCCCTCTCAGCACTGTGCCATCTAAAAGGCATCATGTGTCCTGCACTTATGGAGCCATTTCCAACTGTCTGGGGCTTCCAACACCACAGCTGACATTGTTTGTGTCCCCACAAAGTGGTCAAGATGCTTTTAACACAACCTCCTCTATTTGACTTTCCACCAGCACAACAAAGCGCAGACAGCTCCTAAAGTAGCAATCTTCTTTTTGACAGTTACAGATATGGAATAAATAAAAAAGGCAGAGCGTGGAGAGCTTCGCCTGTCTGATCCAAACTCACACAGGACAGGATAAAGAAGGTACAGAGATGGGGAAAGAGAGGCAGGGAAAACAGACAGAGAGGAGAAAAGTACAAGAAGGAGAGATTACTGAGACAGGTAGACAGGGAGGAGAGAATGAGAGGGAGAGAGGGGGGAGAGATGGCTCCCCCACCACCCACCACCCCTCGTCTGTATTTATCAAAAGCAGCGTCAGTATTAGCCCGGGAGTTGAAGCCTTTATCTCCCCGTGCAGGTGCCTCGTGTCCCGGGGCCGAGGCATCTCTGGGTGCCCGAGGCTTGGCTGGTCTCGGATAAACTGAGAGACAACTGGCAGATTACAGTCCTGCTACAGGTGGAGGGATCTGTCCTCCATCCCTTCCTTCATCCCTTTTTCCTTCCATGCATCACTCACTCCATGACTCCTCAGGCCGTGAGACATCAGAGTCCACAGAGGCTAAGATTTACCGTATCATCTGGCATTCAAACGCAGCTACTGGTTACATGTTTGGTTTATAATACATGATAGAAACCTCATTAAAATGGCCACAGTGGTTTGAAATGTGTGACAGATTATGTGAGCGCATACACTTCTTAAATGTGCGTCAAACACCAGTTTTACCCATTTGCAATGCATTGGAAAGTGGTGGCAAGGCAACGCAAGTGTGTTTATATAGCACCGTTCAACACAAGGCAATTCAAAGTGCTTTACAAAAATGAAAGACATTACGGGCATTAAGAAATAGTGCAGCTAAAACACATTATAAACAATAACAGGCAAAGATAATAAAACATGAATAACATAGGTACATGAATAAAAGTTACAGTGCAGTGTGAGATGTGAATAGTTCAATTAAAAGCAGCGGCAAAAAGAAAAGTCTTCAGCCTTCAATATTGTTTTTCTGTCTGAATCCCATTCAGTTATAGCTTTATCCCAAAATGATCACCCTCATTCTGTGAGTTCCTAAAAATATAAAATCTTTGAAATGAAATTGGCTCTCCCAACAGGTCATTGACTTAGAGTCAAAGTGTTTATGAGACAGAGGAAACCATATTTTCTTGTAGTGGTTTGTGGAAACAACGGCCCCCCCGATGTCACTCTGTGCCAGCCAGGCTCCCCGCGGCCTGCTCGTTGTTAGACTGCTGGAGCAAAGGATTGCCCGGTATTCTTATTTTCCAAGATAAGCTAATTAGAAAGTCAGAGAGCGTGGTGTAATGCAGCTTTTGGGGGTGGGGGTGTGGGTGGGTTTGTGGGGGGGGGGGAGGTGGTAATGGCCAGGATGTTTTCATGAGGCTGAATGCATCGACCAACAGATGCTTCATGAGGTGTGGAGAGGAGTAGGAGGAAAGGGCACTGCATACCTTTATCAATAGTACAAAATAGAGTCCCAACTAACATCGTTATCAATTATTATTTATATGAGTAGCTGAATTAGTTAGTAGATGGTTCAGTTTAGGAAATGTTAAAGGATAGGGTACATCTTAAGTTTAGAAGTGTACACAACCTTAAGATATTCAGGTTTTTACACAGCTTGGTTAAATACTTGATTCTGATTGGTCAATTTGGACAATCAGGAGGCTGTTAATTGTCACTAACAGACCACTTGCTAGGCAGCATTATGGGATGTGGACTCGTCCTGTAAATCGACAAAAAAAGAGTTTTCTCCATCAGAAAACACCTTGGAATTATTTTTGAATATATTAACTTTTATATATTGGTTAAAAACACAAAACAGTGGATTCATGAGGGCCGAACTATTGCCAGAAGAGAAAAGAAAAAGCTTGCAAGAGAAGGAAAGAGGTTAAAAGACAGAGGGTGTTTCTCAATGTCGAGTAAAGCTGCTTCAGAGCCACTATTTCAAGCATACTACGTCATCGATGCCGCCGCAGGACTGTTCCAATGTCCAGCATACTTGGAAATCTACCGAGCCCGGCATACTTCGTTTGGAGAAATTTTGAGGCTGCACATGTGTAGACTCCGCGGTCTTAAAATCCCCACAATGCTTTGCGCACGGACCAATTTCCCCAAATCTGTGGCGGAAAATGTAAGGCGGGGCCTCTCATATGACGCACACCTGCACACTTGCTAGCCTGTTCCACACTTTGTTTTCCGAATGCCAGGAAGTATTCTTGCCTCGCTTCTGAAGCAAGATGCTCGGCAGACATGTGCTACCAAGCAAGCGTACTCGCGATTGAGAAAAACCCAAAGCGCTAGACGTCAGAAGACGACAGACAGGAAGTAAGGGACCATCAGAAGAAGACAGACAGGAAGTAAACTCAAACTTAAACACATGGGCTCTTAAGAACATGATGCAATCAATTTACCTTTAAGCAACACCCTTATTAACATTTGTTTCGTTATGTGAATCTAAATCAAACCCAATGTAACCATTACTGTTCCTTTAACCTCACAAGTTAAAACACACATCTGAACATAACATTTCCATGCCTATTAGGTCTGTGATTTATAACGAATTGGAAATGTTCTGATGAGTCGTGTCACTTTTAATTCACTCTGCACTTCTTCGTCAGTCAGTGGAGGTGTGAGGATAAAAATAGCTGCACCTCTAACTGAGCTAACAGATGAACAGTCGGAGGAAACGGGTTGCCAAACACTGCTTCCAAACTTACAACCAGCCAACCTTCATCAAGGGTAAACACTTTTTCCTTTTTTTTATGTATGGGAAAACAGAATAGAAAAGTGCTTTTAAAAATCCAACTTAGTCAGAAAAGCAGACAGACAATCAGTCGTCGGGGCGATGTTGCTTTCCTACCAAAATCCTGCCTGTACGCCTGTGATGCAACACATAGAGGGATTCTATTTGGAGACGTCTGCCTCTCCATGGCGAGGCGTGTTGGCAGTAATTGTTCTGTCAATCAGCCCAGCATCCCCCTGCCTCTTGTTAAGCTCTGCAGAGGGCGATGGGTGAGGAGAGGTGAGGCAGGGTGAGGGTGAGGGAGAAAGAGAAAGAATACCTTTGTTTTGTCTCCATGCTCACCTTTGGGCAGAGATGGCAAAAGTACACACATCCTTTACTCAAGTAGAAGTACAGATACTCGTGTTTAAAAATACTCTGGTGAAAGTAGAAGTACTGACTAAACTTCTTTACTCAAGTCAAAGTAAAGAGGGCTTTGAAATGTCCTTCAGTAAAAAGTACCCATAACTAGCAGCTGTTTTAAAGAGTACCTGACCTCCCTTTATATTAATAGAACAATAATGTCATTGTTAGCTAATGAATGTTTCCATGCTGAACAACGGCAACATGACAACGTTTTCATTGGTCCCTCTTCTTTAGAGAAGACCAGGAAATGATGGATACACGGATCGTGTTCAAATCAATAGGCACGCAATGACTCTAAATAATAATGATCACGCCACCAAACACACATTCAAACTAAAGGAACCAGCCTGTTTGGGAAATGTGAGAAGTAGAAAGTACAGGTATTTGTGTTCAACATGTAAGAAGTAGAAAGTACAGGTATTTGGGTTCAACATGTAAGAAGTAGAAAGTACAGGTATTTGTGTTCAAAATGTAAGAAGTAGAAAGTACAGGTATTTGTGTTCAACATGTAAGAAGTAGAAAGTACAGGTATTTGGGTTCAACATGTAAGAAGTAGAAAGTACAGGTATTTGGGTTCAAAATGTAAGAAGTAGAAAGTACAGGTATTTGGGTTCAACATGTAAGAAGTAGAAAGTACAGGTATTTGGGTTCAACATGTAAGAAGTAGAAAGTACAGGTATTTGGGTTCAAAATGTAAGAAGTAGAAAGTACAGGTATTTGGGTTCAAAATGTAAGAAGTAGAAAGTACAGATATGTGTGTTCAAAATGTAAGAAGTAGAAAGTACAGGTATTTGTGTTCAAAATGTAAGAAGTAGAAAGTATAGATATTTGGGTTCAAAATGTAAGAAGTAGAAAGTACAGGTATTTGTGTTCAACATGTAAGAAGTAGAAAGTACAGATATTTGTGTTCAAAATGTGAGAAGTAGAAAGTACAGGTATGTGTGTTCAAAATGTAAGAAGTAGAAAGTACAGGTATTTGGGTTCAAAATGTAAGAAGTAGAAAGTATAGATATTTGGGTTCAAAATGTAAGAAGTAGAAAGTACAGGTATTTGTGTTCAACATGTAAGAAGTAGAAAGTACAGATATTTGTGTTCAAAATGTGAGAAGTAGAAAGTACAGGTATGTGTGTTCAAAATGTAAGAAGTAGAAAGTACAGGTATTTGTGTTCAAAATGTAAGAAGTAGAAAGTACAGGTATTTGTGTTCAAAATGTAAGAAGTAGAAAGTACAGGTATTTGTGTTCAAAATGTAAGAAGTAGAAAGTACAGGTATTTGGGTTCAAAATGTAAGAAGTAGAAAGTACAGGTATTTGTGTTCAACATGTAAGAAGTAGAAAGTACAGGTATTTGTGTTCAAAATGTAAGAAATAGAAAGTACAGGTATGTGTGTTCAAAATGTAAGAAGTAGAAAGTACAGGTATTTGTGTTCAAAATGTAAGAAGTCAAAGTGAAAAGTCGTCAGAAAAATAAGTAGTGGAGTAAAGTACTGATACCAGAAACATGTACTTAAGTACAGTAACTAAGTATTTGTACTCCACTATACTTCCCACCTTTGTCCAGTGATTTTATTTCTGAAAACTCACTTCCTTCCTGTTTGTCCTCTAAGCTCTCAGTTATTTTCCCAGTTTTTATTTGTAGGTTTTGGTTGTGTTAGAAACACATCACAAAGTCTTCGGCTCTGATAAAAAAACACTGTGAATTTCTCGTATTTACACACAAAAGTAATTCTGATTAAACATTTAAACAAACACAAGATCATTTACAGAAAGAGATCAAAACGATGCTGCTGCACTGAACTCGCTGACAGTTTTCTTCACATTTTTCCTGCAGTTTGAGGGAAATTGCACCCGTCAGCGTTTTAAAGAAACCTCCTGTCCTGCACCACACTCTCTAACCTCCGAATGCAGCGAGTGTGTGACAGAAGAGAGACACTCTCTCTCTCTGGAGGACAGAGTGTCCAACCCAGTCTCACATCTAAACGTGTAATAACTACGTTAGTCCACAACTTGGGACGTAGTATTTCTACAAAAACGCCTCTGTGGAGTACAAATACTTTGTTAATGTACTTAAGTACATTCTTCTGGTATCAGTACTTTACTCCACTACTTATTTTTCTGATGACTTTTTACTTTGACTTCTTACACTTTGAACACAAATACCTGTACTTTCTACTTCTTACATTTTGAACACAAATACCTGTACTTTCTACTTCTTACATGTTGAACACAAATACCTGTACTTTCTACTTCTTATATTTTGAACACAAATACCTGTACTTTCTACTTCTTACATTTTGAACACAAATACCTGTACTTTCTACTTCTTACATTTTGAACACAAATACCTGTACTTTCTACTTCTTACATGTTGAACACAAATATCTGTACTTTCTACTTCTTACATTTTGAACACAAATACCTGTACTTTCTACTTCTTACACTTTGAACACAAATACCTGTACTTTCTACTTCTTACATGTTGAACACAAATACCTGTACTTTCTACTTCTTACATTTTGAACACAAATACCTGTACTTTCTACTTCTTACATGTTGAACACAAATACCTGTACTTTCTACTTCTTACATTTTGAACACAAATACCTGTACTTTCTACTTCTTACATGTTGAACACAAGTACCTGTACTTTCTACTTCTTACATGTTGAACACAAATACCTGTACTTTCTACTTCTTACATTTTGAACACAAATACCTGTACTTTCTACTTCTTACATGTTGAACCCAAATACCTGTACTTTCTACTTCTTACATGTTGAACACAAATACCTGTACTTTCTACTTCTTACATGTTGAACCCAAATACCTGTACTTTCTACTTCTTACATGTTGAACCCAAATACCTGTACTTTCTACTTCTTACATGTTGAACCCAAATACCTGTACTTTCTACTTCTTACATGTTGAACACAAATACCTGTACTTTCTACTTCTTACATGTTGAACCCAAATACCTGTACTTTCTACTTCTCACATTTCCCAAACAGGCTGGTTCCTTTAGTTTGAATGTGTGTTTGGTGGCGTGATCATTATTATTTAGAGTCATTGCGTGCCTATTGATTTGAACACGATCCGTGTATCCATCATTTCCTGGTCTTCTCTAAAGAAGAGGGACCAATGAAAACGTTGTCATGTTGCCGTTGTTCAGCATGGAAACATTCATTAGCTAACAATGACATTATTGTTCTATTAATATAAAGGGAGGTCAGGTACTCTTTAAAACAGCTGCTAGTTATGGGTACTTTTTACTGAAGTACATTTCAAAGCCCTCTTTACTTTGACTTGAGTAAAGAAGTTTAGTCAGTACTTCTACTTTTACCAGAGTATTTTTAAACACGAGTATCTGTACTTCTACTTGAGTAAATTATGTGTGTACTTGTGCCATCTTTGCAGACTGTAAAAGTTTTGTGAGAGCTACAGCGGACCTCCTTGACTCCTCCCTCCTTTCCTCTCCTCCTCTCCTCCTCACCGTCCTCTTCCCTCTCTCCTCCTCCTCTTGTTGCCCAATTAACCATGTGGCATGCCTTTTAATAATAGAGCCTTTTTAATTGTCGACAAATGAAGAGTGATGTAAAATAGCTAATAGCTTGTGCTAATTAATAGGGGAATTGAACGCTTGTTAATTAAGGGCAAACAGGACAAGGACCGGCTCGGGTAATTTGAGCAATAAAACCGAGACTAACGATTCATTTCCAAACAGACTCGCTTCATAAAAACATCAAGCGACCCCCGGTTTGCTGTTTGAGAACAATTGCAGCCCCCTACCTGGATTTGTTGTACTAATGCAATATCACCTAACCAGACTCACACACAGACACACATGTAGAGGTGTTGGAAGTATTCAGATCTTAAGTGAAAGAGGCAATACTACAGTGTAGAAATATTCAAATAAGAGTAAAGATCCTGAATTTGATATTGCATTCAAGCAAAAGAACAAAAGTATTACCATCCAAAGATACTTCAAGTACAAAAAGTCATAGTACTAATTATGCAGAATGGACTTTTTTAGACTCGGAAAAGCTGGGGATGATTTGAATTATTGTATTAAGGTACATTATGGTATACTGCTAGGTAGCTTGATTTACAATATTTAGTATTCTTAATATTTTCCCCTGGGATAATGCATATTTAAACAAACATTAGACATTAATGTGAAATGTCCACATTCTGCAATAAATAAAAACAATTATATATTAAAATGTGTGTATTAAAGGTGGGGTAGGTAAGTTTGAGAAACCGGCTCGAGATACACTTGTTGTTATATTCCATGGAATGCTCTTAACATCCCGATAGCAATGAATATCTGAAGTGCTTTGACAAAAAATCCATTAAAAAATATCATCTGTGGAAGCCGTAGTACTGTAAAAAGCACGACCAATCATTTTAGCCGGCCCGGCTAAAGTAACTGGATGGCCTACCTGCCTGTCAGCCTTCCATCTGTGCACAAACTTATCTCGTGCCCTCATTGGTCATGTGCGCGTTCGTGTGTGTTGGAGGAGGGGCTCTGTGAGGAAGTGGCAGATTTTGTATTTTCAAATTCTAGCGATCTCGAGCTGGTTTCTCCAAAATTATCTACCCCACCTTTAAGATATTTGCTGGGGTGAATTAGAACTAATAAAGATATTTATGCAGAATTGCACAGTTAATGTATAAAGTAAAGATCTATTTTGTTACATACGGTGGCCAACAGGTGCAAATGTGCTGCACTTTCAAAAAATATGCAAATATAAAAACACAAATGTTAACTAGCAGTGTTTGTTAGTAAATGCTGCGTATGTCTCGTCAACTCGGTGAGGATGTATCTTCATTTGCATATGTTTTGGCACTTTTGTTTTTGTTTATTTGCATCGTTTTTGTAACGCGTTTCCACCTGTCGGCCACCGTAGTTTCATTCCACCTCTGCACACACAGCCTCAGACACACGTGTTAGTATACACGGAGGAAATGTAAAGTCTTGCATAAAACTCCCCACAGATATTATGCAACGAAACAAATCACAACTATATAATGTCTTCTGAATGTAATAACAGAAACGACTTGCTAGAAACACGAGTCTCAGTGGTATCATCCAGCATCTGAGATACTTGTTTAGTGTTGAAACGATATATTAAAATGAATAAATTCCCCATGTACTTAACTTATATTGCAACCAATTTGACGTAGATATTCAGTGTGGGAGTGTCTCACCTATTTCCCTCTCTGCTCATCTCCCTGCAGTCGTACTTGTTAGACTCGAGGCTAAAGGAAAGAAATGGATTGTGAGGCTCAACATTCACGCTCTTCCTCAAGAGACCAAGTAGCTTTACTGTCTTTCACATCCATGTTTCTCAATCTCACAGCTTTACTGCCATGTTTTACTGTAACATAATTTTCATTACCCCTATACTTTGCCCGCGGCCTACATTATATCTCTGTGTGGTGTGTTTAATTTAAAACACAGGCTATATTTCTCCACCTTCTTTCTCTCCACCCTATTTGAAGTGGGAACTGTAGCAATCACTCAGCAGACAGGCTATGGGTTTCATATAAGATTCCTAGATTAAAAAAAATGTTATATATGATGTTTCGCGCTCTGTCAACAATGTCTGTGCGATAAGGGAGACGGACAAAATCTTTTAATAAAAACCAAGCGCGGGAGAAAGTGAGAGACACACGCACACACACCTAATTATCTGTCACCATGTCGACCGCCAAGAGGAAATGGAGTGATGAATGAATCTGAGTGAATATTTGGAAGAGGAAAAAGAGAATACCTGATGAGCTGTCGCTGGGAACGCGGCTAGCCAAAACGTGGAGTGGTGTTCACGTTCAGGGAAAATCACTACCCTTTTCCAGTTGTCTTTAAAGAAACTCAAGAGGGGAAAAGTGATCACAAAGCTCTGTTTTATTTGATGAGATGGCATCTCCCGCCATTTCCACTTTTCCTATTCCATCAGGGAGTCTTCTGCGTAGGACAAACCGGAGAGGAAGAGAGAGAAAGAGAATCCGACACAATCAGCGCCACGTGCAGCTTCCTTGTTCACGGAAACTCATTTGCATACTGCCAAAGGAAGTGAAAGAGGATTATGTGGGAGAAATAATGGGACAAAATGTAACCAATAGATTAATAATCTTCTAGATGAGGATAAGGATGTGCGGGAATGTGTGTGTGTGTGCATTAGTGTGTTTGTGCAGAGTTCCTTGCAGAGAAAGGGGTTGGGAAAAAAGGAAGGGGGGTGAGGGGGATTGCGACAGGGAGCCAGCTTGCTCCCGGCTCTCCATTCAACCCACAAATGACTTACCTGGACAGTTTTATGTTTGCCTGGAGGAGAATTAAAAAGGCACTTCATTTCCTCTTTTACAGGCTGGGTACGCATGTCAGTGCGGCCCCCCCTGAAAGCCCTCTAATCTAAATGCTTTTGTCAGGGGAGATTTGGTAGATTGCAGCAGGCAGAGGTACAAATTGGTTGTGTCATCTTGTAATGAACTAGGTGAGGCGTTGCAGTTTTTCTGCAGCCAGCAGTCCCCTGATTACTGTACTGTAAGTCAGCGGCTGCTTTTAGAAATGCAGGCGGAGGACCTCACCTTCACCCCTCTTTGTTCAGCCTGATCTCGTGAACATTGCAAAATGTGTTGTCGTCGTAAGCCCAGTGTGACTCGAAGAGAAATCTCGTCCTAAACTATTTTTTATTCACGCAGGCTCCTGGATTTACATATCATATATAACAGCCAAGCCTGCAGGATGTGCAGAATGCAGCGAGGGGGGGGGGGGGGTTAGGGTGTGGAGGCTGGGCTAAAGTCTGTCTGAGGCTTATTGGTTGTGCTCAGCACGATGGAGACTTGACCCCCTGACTCCCACTAAAGGATTATGGGTATCTCAGCAATTCCACAAAGCCATGTCGTCAGGTGTTTACGGGACATATTAGGACCCTCTGTAGGACTGGTTGATATCTGCATTCTGCCCATCGTGTGTGTGTGTGTGTGTGTGTGTGTGTGTGTGTGTGTGTGTGTGTGTGTGTGTGTGTGTGTGTGTGTGTGTGTGTGTGTGTGTGTGTGTGTGTGTGTGTGTGTGTGTGTGTGTGTGTGTGTGTGTGTGTGTGTGTGTGTGTGTGTGTGTGTGTGTGTGTGTGTGTGTGTGTGTGTGTGTGTGTGTGTGTGTGTGTGTGTGTGTGTGTCAACAGCCCACAAGCTGTTATTTTCTATTGAAAATGGATCCTTATGGAAGTATTTCCTATAATTTCTTTGCATTCACTTCTCTTTTTATTAAACCTGAATAATCTGAGTAGAAACACGTTATAACCTTAGTGTGCAAACATGCAGGCACAACCTCCATTAGTTCTCAGCAGTCCTTTAGCTGTCATTTTAGCATCTTCCTAGTACACACTTACTTTGTCAAAACATCTAATCTTTTCTTTCATCGTGTGTTTTTTTTTAAATATCAGGACACTTCCATGGATGTGTTGCCTGTCTGATTGTTCTGAAACTGTCCTCTCTGCGCTGCTTGAATGCGTCTGTGTGTCAGAGATGTGAGCGGTGAAATGGAGTGTGAAGTCCGGGGATTGGACTGTCTCAAAACTCACGCCTGTGATTTAATTACTGCAGCAAAGTTAAAGTAACAAAAGGAAAAAGATGCAGAGGACAAAGATGTTGAAGTGTGATAGAATATTGATTTATTCATACTCCCTCCGCTAACATGTTAGCCGGTCGATTGTAATGTAAATCCTACCATAACATCAGGGACACAGCACCTGCTCAAAGGCCATCATATGTGTTTGGAAAGTATTTAATATAGCTCATCATGAGATTACTTTAATGCTGAGAGAAAGATTATAGTATCTGAGTAAATTAATCGTCAAGAGGAATACTTTTAATATTAAAAGTAGGCATCAAGAGGTTCCTTAGAGCTTAGCATCAGATTAGCTTTAGTCTTGTGTTGTTAGAGTAGCTTGCTGAGGTTGTAAAATTGTTAACCAGTCTTTCAGTTAACAATTTTTTAGCCCTTAATAGGTTCCTTATAACATGCTTTAAACATCTTGCATTTTAGCAATAGACTTGCTATAGCCCTTGTTGTGTTAGCGTAGCTTGCTGTTATGCACAATTGTTTCCCAGTGATTTAAATCATCCCAAAGGTCCCACCGTTACATTCTCTGTCTTTCAGTACAGTCGTTAAATGACTATCTGAAAAAGATAATCCATTTATTAATAAAAGTAGCCATCAATAGGTTACAACATGCTATGAACATCTTGTATTTTAGCATCAGATTAGCTATAGCCCTTGTTTTGTTAGCGTAGCATGCTGTGGTGATTCAATTTTGTCCCAGTGATTTAAATAATCACAAAGAGCCCACTGTTACATTCTCTGTCTTTCAGGAGTCGTTAAATAGCTATCTGAAAAAGATAATCCATTTATTAATAAAAGTAGCCATCAATAGGTTATGCTATGAACATCTTGTATATTAGCATTAGATTAGCTATAGCACTTGTTTTGTTAGCATAGCTTGGTGTTATGCACAATTGTTTCCCAGTGATTTAAATTATCACAAAGAGCCCACCGTTACATGTGCTGTCTTTCAGTAGACAACCGTTGTTAAATGGCAATCCGGAAAAAATAATCATTGTATCCATAAAAGTAGCCATCAATAGGTTATAACATGCTATGCACATCTTGTATGTTAGCATATCACTAGCTATTAACCCTTATGTTATTGTTGTAGCTTGCTGTGGCGATAACATTGTGTCCTAGTGATTTAAATAATCACAAAGAGCCCACAGTTTAATTGTAAAATTGCTTCTTCTTTTTTTAAATACCCCTGCATCACTGTCCACTACACAACACAGGATAAAAGCTTACATTGACAGCACAAACAGCAGAGCTCTGGCTAGGCTATTGTTTTCACATAAAGAGAGCGATGTCACCCAGCCAGCCTGTGTGTGTGTGTGTGTGTGTGTGTGTGTGTGTGTGTGTGTGTGTGTGTGTGTGTGTGTGTGTGTGTGTGTGTGTGTGTGTGTGTGTGTGTGTGTGTGTGTGTGTGTGTGTGTGTGTGTGTGTGTGTGTGTGTGTGTGTGTGTGGGGGTGTGTGTGTGTGTGTGCTTTGCTCATGGCTTCCACTGTGAATGTGTGCATCTGTTTGTACTCGCTTGTGTTTGTGTTTGTCAGCATGTTTGTTGACGACACTGTAGGACATCAGGGTGGGATTGCTCTGAATGTGAGGAAACAGCTCATCTGAATATAGATGGGTCCCATCTGGAGGCAGTTGGCTTTGGCCCTTCATAATATTGTAAGCAGCTAAGCATCTGGGGCCCGCTAATGAAACTAAAGGCGCAGGGAAAAGGCCCTCGGCTCCTGCAGGCTGCCTGTAGCTGAAGGGATGAGGGAGGGAAGTACACACATCCTTTACTCAAGTAGAAGTACAGATACTCGTGTTTAAAAATACTCTGGTAAAAGTAGAAGTACTGACTAAACTTCTTCACTCAAGTAAAAGTAAAAAAGTATGGGCTTTGAAATGTACTTAAAGGTCCCATGTCATGCTTTTCCGGTTATTACCCGTCCCCTTGTGTGTTATGAAGGTTTTTCTGCATGTAACGGTCTTCAGAGTCACAAACCCTCAAAGTACACCCTGTAGGGAGTAAAACTCTAACACAGAAAAGACCTGTCTATGCTGCCCCAGAACGCCTCGTTGGACATTTCTCTTTTTCCATTGTTTTCTTCCTGGGTACAGTGACGTGCCAATACCCAAATGGACCCATTGGTCCGTGGAGCTCCTCACACACACACACACTCTCAGCGGCGAAACTGTGACGCGCGGGGCTAGTGGAGCCTTACACTGTAGGTGCGCCGCGTTTGGGGGTGTGGGGGGGGATGCGGGTGCTAGTGGAGCCTCGCAGATGAGGGTGTTGCAGCCCCCTCAGCACAAAAAAATTGCACAATATAAATCTATTTCAACAATGGAATTATGATCAGTAGAAATGGCCATGACATGGGACCTTTAAGTAAAAAGTACCCTTAACTAGCAGCTGTTTTAAAGAGTACCTGACCTCCCTTTATATTAATAGAACAATAATGTCATTGTTAGCTAATGAATGTTTCCATGCTGAACAACGGCAGCATGACAACGTTTTCATTGGTCCCTCTTCTTTAGAGAAGACCAGGAAATGATGGATACACGGATCGTGTTCAAATCAATAGGCACGCAATGACTCTAAATAATAATGATCACGCCACCAAACACACATTCAAACTAAAGGAACCAGCCTGTTTGGGAAATGTGAGAAGTAGAAAGTACAGGTATTTGAGTTCAACATGTAAGAAGTAGAAAGTACAGGTATTTGTGTTCAACATGTAAGAAGTAGAAAGTACAGGTATTTGTGTTCAACATGTAAGAAGTAGAAAGTTCAGGTATTTGTGTTCAACATGTAAGAAGTAGAAAGTACAGGTATTTGTGTTCAACGTGTAAGAAGTAGAAAGTACAGGTATTTGTGTTCAACATGTAAGAAGTAGAAAGTACAGGTATTTGTGTTCAACGTGTAAGAAGTAGAAAGTACAGGTATTTGTGTTCAACATGTAAGAAGTAGAAAGTACAGGTATTTGTGTTCAACATGTAAGAAGTAGAAAGTACAGGTATTTGGGTTCAAAATGTAAGAAGTAGAAAGTACAGGTATTTGTGTTCAACATGTAAGAAGTAGAAAGTACAGGTATTTGGGTTCAACATGTAAGAAGTAGAAAGTACAGGTATTTGGGTTCAAAATGTAAGAAGTAGAAAGTACAGGTATTTGTGTTCAACATGTAAGAAGTAGAAAGTACAGGTATTTGGGTTCAACATGTAAGAAGTAGAAAGTACAGGTATTTGGGTTCAAAATGTAAGAAGTAGAAAGTACAGGTATTTGTGTTGAGAATGTAAGAAGTAAAAGTAAAAAGTGGTCAGAAAAATAAATAGTTAGAGTAAAGTACTGATATACCAGAAGAATGTACTTAAGTACAGTATCAAAGTATTTGTACTCCAATACTTCCCACCTCTGGAGGGATGGGAATGAGGAAGAGAGGAAGGATGCATGGAGAAAAGAGTGTGCTGAGAATATCTCGGGTCTTAAAGAGAGCGAGATGGCTCCTTTGAGGGAACGCACAAGAAAGCCAAGTAGGCCATTAGAAAACTGAGCCATAAAATGGAGACAGTGGTGTCTTTATTGTGGCCCATTAACTCGGATGGTCATGCGGAGATTGCTGCTCTGTGGGCCACCGTAATGAGCAAAATAACGATGCCATGGCGTAGAATGATGCGCTGTTAAAAAACACTCTGGTTAAGTAGAATTATGTTAACTACTAGGATCAGATTTTGAGAGCAAACCCTAAATCTGAAGCTTACTTAAATTTTGCGCCTCGTAGTGAATCTCGCCTGTCACTTCTTATCGTTTCTAGTTATCTGCATGAAACTGAAGGAAATGGAAGAAAAAGGTTTTTATCTGCCTTAAAATTAAATAAAAGGAGAAGTTATATACTGAGAGAATATCGTGAGTGTTTTTGCACTGGGTATTACTGTATACCCTGCAGGGATAGGAATTGATTAGATGTTATCGATACCAATTTCCCTTATCCATTCCTCTTATCGATCCAATTCTTAATAATAAATTGTCTATTGGGAAACGATTACAAACAGGCAAGGGTTGAGACTTTTTTCACCACTGTTCACATCACTGGTATTCTCTTATTTAGTTGTAATCATCTTTATTGGTTATTTGCATAAAAACAAACCATTAAATAATCGAGAAATTGTTGTATTTTCAATATCTGCTTCGATTAAAATTACATTTTGGCATTGGTATTTATACTTATTGATTATAAACTGCCTACAATTAGGGCTAGAAAGTTAAACAGAGCTTCATTCCTATTCCTAAAGTACTTGATATTGCTGCAAACAAATATCGCCTTGTCAAAAGACACATTTGACAAGAATACTTTTTTAACACTTTTGAATAACCTTCTGATTCATGCCCAATAGCTTGAATGCATCATAATGAAATTCAATGAAACCTCACACCATTAGCATTCGCTGTTAGCATTTAGCTTTTAGCTCCATGCTAATGTTAACTAGTTCCCCTTCTGCTGATTTCAACTCAGATTTGTTGTTCTCAATGTAGCATCACCAGGGGAAAAAAATGAAAAGATAAAAGACGAGAAATAACCAATTCAAAATGTATACATCTCAAATAGAAATAAAATAGCATTATATACATGTTTAAATACAAATTCACAGTAAACAATATATAAAGCAGGATAAGTAAGGATTATTATTTTGAGCATTTATTTTGGCTCCTGTTCCAAACATAATGCACCGTACATCAGGCCTAACATCATTACGTTACATTACATGTCACTTGTTAGACGCTTTTATCCAAAGCGACTTACATACATTCAATACTGTGGACAATCCCCACAGGAGCAATTTGGGGTGAAGTGTCACAAGGGACACAACGACATGCTGACTGCAGTGGGACTTGCTATCCCCTGATTCAAAGTCCAGCGCACTAAGTTCAGCGCACTACCCCACTGAGCCACAGCCTCCCTACATCCTTCTGCATCCATGAACCATCAATAACAGCAAACCATATGAAACATGACATTCGAAGGAACAGGACAGCTATGATTTTCACCTTATACCCCGAACCAAAGTCTTCACCTACTGCCGTCTGCTTCCTTTTGTCTTTCCTCCAATAACGTACATGACCCTGAGCACCTGTACCGTCCGCAGTGGCCACCGCTTGTGGGTTGCTTAGGGAATGAAAAGCCATTGGCCCCTTCTTTCTTTTTTTCCTTTATTATTATTATAGCTCTTTTATTCCTCCCTCACCCTGATTTCCCAGTGGAAATGAAATGAAAAAGCAATTGGTTCTCCTTTTTATTACTGTCATCTTTGTTTTCTGTCCCAGAGAGTAAGATTGCCTGATCTCAGAGAGTTGCACTTTTACCCCCCATCTGAAGTCACAGGGAAGAAAAACAATAACAGGGAAAATAACAATCAGCATCATAAAAAAACCGACCTGTCAAAGTGAGCGTGTCTGAAAGTGGAAGGCCGCCAGCGTGCCGACACCCACAAGTTGTTTATGAGTCAGTCAGAGTCTGACGGTGGCATCGCTGCTGCCAACTCCCACCGTCCAGAGAAGGTGTTTTAGAGGAGATTAGGATCCCAGAGAGTGGGGGGAAGAGGGAGGAGACAGAGGAGGAGAAGGTGGAGGAGATGGCTGCAAAACATTGGAGGTTAAAGGAGAAGGTGCAAACTGTAAAAAAAGAATTGTAAAAAAACGAAAATGTTCTGGCAGCAGGGACGCCAGAAAATGTCCGTTGAAAAACAGAAAAGAACTGTTAAATAAAATACGTAGATAACATGTAAAAAAACAGTAACTATCCTTACAGCCTATATTACTGTAATTATACATGAAATATTTTTCTTTTAACATATACTGTTTGTTAGAATTGAGTCAAACACCTCAAAAAAAGAAACTAAATTACAGAAAATTACTATTATTATTATTACAAAAATGTACCGTATATTAGGGCTGCACGATATTGGAAAAAACTGACATTGCGATATTCTCTCCCCCTGCGATATATATTGCGATATGAAAAAATACAGGAATTGAAGAAAAGACAGTTTTTTTTGTCCGCAAACCATCCTTTCTTGAGCTTTAATGCTATATAATTGGTATTTTTTTAACTATATTTAACCGGATGAAGGATTTTAGTCACGGACTTCTGGATCTTAAGTCATCAGAGCAACAAGCTGAGCTAACTCGGTTATCCTGCTGTGATCTGATCAGGAATGATTGTGATTGGTGGTTTGCTGTGCATGCATGTCACTCACTCAAGTATACCCTGACATGAGAGCCGCGCGAGTTTTCCTTTTGTAGCAAGCAGCAAAATAATTGTAACATGACGTGTTTGAGTTAATTTGCCTACTTAATCTCGCACGTCCTAAAAGGGTTAGGTTTTAAAAATCGCACGTTCTGCGATGTCAATATCGCGCATGCGCATAACGCGATTATCGTCACGACACGATATATCGTGCAGCCCTACCGTATATCTAAGACCATTTACAAGTAAAACACACATGTCATTTTACTTTGCAAAAGCCGCAAATCACGGCTAATTATATCGATATTAAATCTATATAGTGATATGAGATTAGACATAGTGTAAGATTTCGAAAATATGTTTTTTCCTGGTTTCGTGATGAACATTTCTGAGTTTAGGAGCTCCTTCCCCTGAGTCCCCCCCCCCCCCCCTGTGGAGACATGCTGACGGGGATCAGACTCCTCAGACAAGGCGCCTCAAATCATTTATTCATCGGCTTCATTAAGAGAGAATTACAAGGCTGCTTAAGGACCCCCAGGTCACTCTCTGTTCTCCGTCATCACTGTTCCTAATGAAAGCCTCCAGTGTGTCCTAACTGTCAGCTGTTTATGTGCCGTAATATTGTGGATTTTGAGGAACAATTACGGTCATCTAAAGGAGAAAGCTGCAGCGTGTACGCCGTTTTAATTTGCATTCTGGTTCCTGGCATGGGTATTTATTGTATATTATAATTTAGGTGTGTTTTCTCTTGTAAACATGTTGGCCTGACAGTGGTTGACCCTGTGGTTTCCTCCACAGTTGTCCTTGTCCACAGCGTTTGACAGGCAGTAGGGAGCAACTGTGGCCATTGTTAGGAAATGAGGATGTCACTAATAGTAATGAACGTGACTCATGTCTCTGTGCTTTGTTACGATATGAGAGACAGAAATGTGAATTAACCATTGTCCTCTTCTCCTGTATAACTGGCTTTTGTTTCTTTAAACCAGTGGTCGGCAACCAGTGGCACACTATAGGAATAAGTGGAATAAGTGTGCAAAATATTTAAATTGTGTTTTCGGATCCTGAACGAGACCGCCGCCAGAGCGCGTCTCCCCGTTACCTGCAGAAGGAAGCCATGCACGCAGCGCAGCCCCGCTCTCTTTAACTCCAGGTGACTTTCTTCCGCTTTCCTCCGTGGTGCAGTGCTGATCGTTTCACCACGGAGGAAAGCACTGCTGCCGTGCCGGCACTTCACAAATTGCAGTACCCATAAGGAGCTGTACAAATGCCACAGTTTTTGCGTGGCTGTGTCTTTAGTTGAAAGCCCAGTGGCGATCTGCTCATCTCTCATCGAAATAACATGCTACACCGGGGCGGACTGGCCATCTGTGTGTTCTGGAGAATCACAGAACGGACGGTCGTCGTCATTATTATGCCGTTTAAACCAATTATTTAAATGTGTTTAAACGGCATGACAGGTGAAAGAGGTCCACACACTGCTCCCCCGCAGCGAGGCTCCCCCCGCCCTCCTGTTGACAGTTCATGATCGTCGGTACACTGATCACAATTTTTTTTTTAATGGCACTTCATATCAAAAAGGTTGCCGACCCCTTAAACTTATGGTCAGTGATGGAATATAACTAAGTACATTTGCTCAAGTAAGGTTGAGGTAGTTGTACTTGATTATTTCCATGTTTTGCCACTTTACACTCTTAATTCACCACATCTCACAGAATACTGTATTTACTGAAACAATTGTAGTAACGACTTACTCTTACATGAATAAGGCAAGGAGGTGTGTGGCGCAGTGGGTTGTGCGTTGGTGTTCTGATCAGGGGAGCACAGGTTCAAACCCCCTGCAGTCAGCATGTCGTTGTGTCCCTGAGACACTTCACCCCAAAGTGCTCCTGTGGGGATTGTCTACAGTACTGAGTATGTAAGTCGCTTTGGATAAAAGCGTCTAACAAGTAACATGTAATGTAATGTAATGTAATGTAATGTAATGTAATGAATAACATGTGTTATATGATACATGTACTCAGTAGTACACAGTCATTACCATTACACAATTTAAAAACAAACTTCTATATTTGTACATTTAATACCAGAAGTGAATTCATTGTGAGAACACTTCTATTTACAGTAAACCGAGCAGCAGATGCGTACAGTATTACTGCTAATCAAATGACACAGACTGATTTATGCTAATTCTGCATCCTTCTCATAATGAATGCTTGTGATTTCTGAACAGTATACTCTTCATCCAGCGTCTCTACAGCGTCTCCTCCCTATCTCCTCTCACTGCAGCGAGCAGACAGTATAACACAACAGTGATTGTCCTCTGGACCTTCACACGTGTAATTATAACCGACGAAGATAATTAAGGAGGCGGAGAAGAAGACCGATATTGTCATTTAGCAAACAATGTCGTCCAATCTGCTCGTGTGGATTCTACTTCCTGAATTATCAGCTGACAGGTTGGCGCAATCAGCCAGAAAGCTTTTTAAACCGTGAATGTCAAAACTCAAACCTCCAATCTACACAAGTTGATGACATCTGAATATGCATGGAGCAAAGAGTCAGATTCATGTTGCTGTCTCACCTCGTAGACGTCTGTCAGAGAGCATTGTGGGTAAAACACCTGTCATTTATTTGTTAGGGTTATTGTCAGAGGTGGGAAGTATTGGAGAACAAATACTTCGTTACTGTACTTAAGTACATTTTTCTGGTATCAGCACTTTACTCCACTACTTATTTTTCTGACGACTTTTTACTTTGACTTCTTACATGTTGAACCCAAATACCTGTACTTTCTACTTCTTACATGTTGAACACAAATACCTGTACTTTCTACTTCTTACATGTTGAACACAAATACCTGTACTTTCTACTTCTTACATTTTGAACACAAATACCTATACTTTCTACTTCTTACATGTTGAACACAAATACCTGTACTTTCTACTTCTCACATGTTGAACACAAATACCTGTACTTTCTACTTCTCACATTTCCCAAACAGGCTGGTTACTTTAGTTTGAATGTGTGTTTGGTGGCGTGATCATTATTATTTAGAGTCATTGCGTGCCTATTGATTTGAACACGATCCGTGTATCCATCATTTCCTGGTCTTCTCTAAAGAAGAGGGACCAATGAAAACGTTGTCATGTTGCCGTTGTTCAGCATGGAAACATTCATTAGCTAACAATGACATTATTGTTCTATTAATATAAAGGGAGGTCAGGTACTCTTTAAAACAGCTGCTAGTTATGGGTACTTTTTACTGAAGGACATTTCAAAGCCCTCTTTACTTTTACCTGAGTAAAGAAGTTTAGTCAGTACTTCTACTTTCACCAGAGTATTTTAAAACACAAATACTTCTACTTGAGTAAAGGATGTGTGTACTTTGGCCATCTCTGGTTAGTGTAGCTCTCTTCACGACACAGACACAGGTCGGTTCTTTGAAACGGGCGTTTATTCTTGGAGATATAAACTTGTAGCCTCCCTTCTTCCGTTATGCCGTGAGAACTACACCAACGAACAACATAAATACATAGCCCAAGCACATTAGCATAGTGTGCTACACATACAAATATATTAAGGACAATAGGACATGGCGCCCACATGAAAACACGAGACAAATACCTCGTTGGCCGCTTGTCGTGAAAGGAGATTATTTGAATCTTTAGAGAAAGAATTTTAAAAAAGAAAGAATGGATACGATATTAATACTCAGGTATACGTTAATTGTCAATTCTTATCTCATGTTCCTTGTAAATCTTCATTATAGTGTTATTTACCCATTTTTTCCATCTTTCATCAAAGATATGCATTTGGTTTCTAATTCTCCATTCCATAGATTTCCTTTACTAAGTTCTTCCATTGTGAGTTGATGAAGTTATTATCTTTGAACCAATTCCTTGTCATTTCTTTAATGATCGCTATTCTTATCACAAGAAATAGGTAACCATTAACCACTTTTTCTAACCATTTAATTCACATGAATTATTCAGCCCAGTATCACAAATTCTACATTTGTCTCAACATGTGTTCTTTATTGAGTGGGAACTAAATGTAAACGAAATAAGACTTGAAGGAAGAAGCAGTAATCTGTGGGCTGTGTGTGAGGGAAGCTCGTCGTAGAAATAAAAACAACAAACACTTGCGGTCACAACGCGCTGGTAGTTATCTGTATGGTGTAACATATCAAACCAAACGGTATTAAATCATGCCATATTTGAACGATTTATTTAATATTACATGAAATAAAGTATGTATTTATTATGAAATGTATTCTTTTTAAATTAGGCAATTTTTGTTACGTCATTTACAGTTATATTATGATATAACTTATTAGCAGGGTTAGCATGTGTTGCATTAAAGTAGTAACATGTATAAAAGAATGAAATCAGTAACCTAATCTGAGTATTCAAATACAAAAGTAACCTGATTACTTTCCGTTACTTCTGGATTAACTCAATATCAAATGAAAAGCAATTAAATACAAAATTAGATATATATACTGCGATTTTTTTCAACTACATTTTTTAACTCAAACTAAAGTAAATAACTCTTGAAGGAAGAAGCAGTAATCTGAGGGCTGTGTGTGAGGGAAGCTCGTCGTAGAAATAGAGATTTAGAGATGGAGGATCTATAGAGTGAAGGCAAAGCGACTCAGTGATGCATTCTGTTCAGCCGGCCGTAAAAATGAATGAATATATAAATAGAAAGGTTTTTTGATGCATTCAGTAAGCAGGTCAGGCTTTGAATTAGTTTGTTTTTTATGTGGGAGTTAAGTATTGAGAGGCACTTATTCCTCAGACACTTAAAAAATACTCTTTAGGAATTCTCCCTTTGCTCTTTTTGTGGAGTTTAGATAATTTACACAACACTGTATTTACATTTGGACTTTTTGGTTTGTTTGTATACAATACTTAGACACATTTGTGTTTATGCCTTGTGTGTATGTATTAGGGTTGCACAATTAGTATCAAAATGGCAATATGGTTTAGTGCAAACCTCAAATTGCAGGAGGCTTATACTTTTCAAGGCCATAAATATGTGTTCAAATACCATTTTTAATAAAGTACTGTGAAGCTCTAGCTCACATTGTACGTGATAGGCTAAGGGGCCTGAAAATGCCATTTTTTATGGTAGAGATCTTCTTAAATAATCACCCCAATGATAACGTTCTCCAATATCACAAATCATTCATCAAATCAACCAAAATAATGTCATTTTTTTCCGAATCAGGCAGCCCTGAGTCTATCTGCATGTTCGCAGATATGGACCAAACAGACAGGGTTGGCCACGTCCGAATGAAACGATATATGGATATCTGCAGACATTCACATTGCCCTGTGTGTGTGTGTTTTTGTTTGTATGGAGTGGGTCTTCACTCAGTCTGGCACCTGCCCAGCTCCCCTGGCCTGACCAGCAGCTGGCAGGCAGAGATTTCCACTCATCAAGCCACTTTATCACCGGCCCACAGAGTTCAAGGGGCTGTCAGAGACCAAGCTGAGGAGCCTCCTCTCTCCTTTAATACCGGCACACTCCTGTCGAGTGGCCAAACTCTGAGCCCTTCAGCAGAGTGCCTGTGTGAGGGAGGTGCAGTGCCACAGATACATTGACAAAGGCTTAAATAAAGAACGAGAGCTAATGTGTTTGGCAGTGAGGCACCAGCTCTATATTTTTCGGTGCATTTGGGATTCCTGCGCTGGGCAAGGTGCCCCCTTCTTGTCGGAAAAAAATACAGTGTTTGGAAATGTTGCTGCTGACAGACACAAATTCACGATGTCTTGCCAAGAGCAGCCTTCAATCCGCACTAAATTATTAACGGACAGAAAGTACAGGCTGTCACCTTGTTTTAGTGGTGGGTGTTCTGAGACGCTGCTGCAGTCTGCTTTTGATTTATTTCATTTGGATTGCTTTTTTTTTCTTACTTTGATATTAAACAAGCAGAAACCGTGTGAGTTAATGTTAAGAACACTGCGTTATTAGGGGCGGTTTGATGCAGGCCTATAGCATGGGAATTAAGGAACCGATCAACTGAGGTACATTTGGGGGGTTTTGGTGAGCAGCAGATATTAGATCCAATACTTTGTTTATTGTTTTTGTAGTTAATAGCAACTCAATCTAAATGTAGTATTGCCCCAAATCACAAAAAATGCCTCAAAGGGCTGTACAAAGCAAAGACAAAAACAAAGTACAAATATCATAGCACAAAAATGATAAAAACATTATGAACAACAACACAAGTAGTGCCGTGTGATAACTTGAGACGCAAGAATGAAGATGGAGGTGGCAGTCTATGATAATATTTGTTGACAAGTAGCCTGTTTACAAGCTCATTTTAAGCTAATACAAATCTCAAACATTGCCAGAAGTTAGTCGATGGCTTCTGAGAGTTGCATTCTAGCTAGATATTGCAATATGGAAAAAATAAAGCACATTTCTCCCCTTATTTAAAATGCATCAGTTAAAGTGAAATGCTTTAATCTGGAGCAAAATGAAGAGGATAAACAATGTTGTGCTCTCAGAGATGAAAAACATTTATTATTTAAATGCTTTTTTGTCAAATGCACAATAGCTAAAAAGGAGTTGTTGTAGCAATTAAAATCTCCAGTGCTTTCTGTCTCTTTCTTTCCACACAGGCTGTTGAAATAGTGCTTGAACGTGATTGGTCAGTTCTACAAACCGAAATCAGGACACTTCCAATACTAAAATATTCCTTTCTCTTTCTGATTATATATGAATACATAATCAGTTTGGAAATGAACGGCACAGAGACTCTACTTGTGACCTTTCCACAGCGGGGCCTCCATAACTGAGCTTTCTCCACACCTCCACACAGAACAAAGTAACTGGTAGAAATGTCTCACTCTGGTCCTAATAGTGTCCATCCCCTGGCCTCCTCTCCGTCTCACCCTCCCTAACACACTCCCTCCCTCCTTTGTCCTACTTAGCCAGTTACTGCAAAATCACTTATCTTCACCTTGCTTCCTCTGTCTCCTGCTAATACACATTAGCAGCCAGCAGCCATATGTAATAGGGCTGTGCGTGCCCCTGCTGGTGTAATGGCTTCTCTGACACTTCTCCCATTAAATTTGGTCAGGCGGCGCTGCACAGGAATCCTCGGCACACTCTAAAATATTGTTATATAACTATCATAAACAAGCCGGCCAGTGTCAGTGATTTGGGGATATCTGGGAGACTATTTTTGGTGTTCGATTGGTTTGTTGTCCATTTTTCCTCATGTTTATCTCACACCTCCTCGGGCTATACCGCCATAATACACAGGGTTCCCGCGGGGTCTTAACAAGTCTTACATTTGATAATCAGAATTTAAGGCCTTAAATATGATAAAAAAAAATAAGAAAGGTCTTAAATATGATTTAGAAGGTCTTAAGATGATCGGATTTGAAAGGTACTTCTGTGTTTCGATCGCGTCTAACTGTGTTTTGGGGGAAATGTCCGGGCTGCAAAGTAACCAGTACGGTAAGAGCCTTTCAGTTCCCCACAACAATCTGTATTGAAATAAATCAACATGGAACCAGTAATCACTAACTTTGTTTCCCCCGGCCCCTTATCGGAGAACACCCAGCTAGTAACCTAGCAACCAAGCTTCAGCTAGCGGCAGTCGGAAATTAGGTATCTTCGAATCTACTTACAAACAAATATGGGGAAGTGTAAGTTCAACCGTATTTGGTTGGAAAACATCGAATTTAGTGCTTGGTTGAAACGAGCGGAGGGGAACGTGTTTGAAGCCTGCTGCACCTTTTGCAAAAAAATGTAGCGTTTTTTTTGCAAATGTAGCGTTAGCTAGTGCAGCGTTAGCTAGTGCAGCAGCTCCCACAACAACATCGGGGGACCTCCGGGCAACGCTTGGGTTTTTAATGTTTTATTATGGGACGTATTTCTTCTTTCATAGCGATTTACCTTCATACTTTCTTGCCGTGAAATAGGTCTTAAATTCTATTCAACATTTCTTTTTTTTGTGTAGTAGTAGTATTATAGACTTTTACCCTGGTGGCTCCAGTCACCCTCTGTTTCCCTCCCTGCTCCCTCCCTTCTCCCTCCCTTCTTCCTCCCTCCTCCCTCCCTTCTCCCTCCCTTCTCCATCCCTTCTTCCTCCCTCCTCCCTCCCTTCTCCGTCCCTCCTTCCTCCCTTCTTCCTCCCTCCTTAAAAGGGTCTTAAAAAGTCTTCCATTGGAGTTGGTGAAACCTGCAGGAACCCTGAATACAGTATACGTTATGAAGCTGATCAGATTAGGATATGACTAAGTGGACGTGTCTGCGATATATCTAATGGGTGTGTTCGTAGTCTCCCGGATCTCTACAGTAGCACATACAGTAAGCAGATAGCGATCGGCCGCTCCCTCCTCTGTGTGCGGTGACCAGATAACGTGATCATCGGCAGCATCCTTAACCGTTACCGTGACAAACGAGAGCTCTGATCTCACACGATAAGCGACATATTAATTTGTTTAATTAAAACAGCCTGTCTCATCGTGGCGAGGGGGTCATTTTGGAGAATGTTAGAATTAAAGCAGGTAATTAAGTAAAGCTCCAGATAAGAAACCCCACAGAGGTGCTGTTCCAGCCGGTAGGGAAGGAACAGTTCATCTGTCCCCTCTGCAATCCCACAAGGTCGTTCACTTTATTACAGTCTGACGCCACTTCCACTGCCCACCATGTTATGTACTTGTTGGGAAGGAGGGACGGAGAAGGGAGAGTGGAAGAAGGGAGGAAGGAGGGAGGAAGGAGGGACGAAGAAGGGAGGAAGGAGGGAGGAAGGAAGGAGGGAGGAAGGAAGGAGGAAGAAGGGAGGGAGGAAGAAAGGAGGGAAACAGAGGGTGACTGGAGCCACCAGGGTAAAAGTCTATAATACTAGTACTACACAAAATAAGGCAATTAAAGGCTGCTTGTTATCTTGTCTGTGAGAACAGGGAAGTTCTTGTACAGCAACGAGCACCTTGACAAAGATATTTGTTTGGCCAATGGAGTGTGGCGTTAATTATCACAAGCTGATTAAAGGCAGCGAGCAGGAATGGATGTCGTTTGTCTTGTCAGAGTAAGACTACGGCAGCCTGCCAGGGTCATTATTTTTAGGGGCCTTTCTGGGATATTTTTAGAACTGGGTCTGGTTGCTCACATTTTTCTCTGCAGATAGATTTGGATTTTTTTGTTGGTATTATTTTTATTTATTTATTTTTAGAGGGATTATTTTGTACAGTGAATAGGAGTGGTGCAACATTAAGTCCCAAACCCTGAAATGAGTTTGCATTTTAGCAGTTCCTAGTCTCAATGTCAATATTTTTCTGTATTAGTTTTTTGGTTAAATTCCCCAAGTAAGTTCTGTGGTTAATGCAAGCTTTTTACACTTTGTTCTACGACATGAAATACGCTAGTAAATACCCCACTGGGTGAATGTCTGAAGCTCTTAAAAACAGGGGTTGCTAACATGTGGCTGAATGAGACTTCTAAACATCATGATGCTAAATGTTAGCTACAAATGTAGCTTAGCGGTGGTGACGTGAAGTCATGTGACCGTGCTGTAGTTCCTTTATAGCCCAACATTAGCTACCTTTAGCTTAGCGGTGGTGACGTGAAGTCATGTGACCGTGCTGTAGTTCCTTTACAGCCCAACATTAGCTACCTTTAGCTTAGCGGTGGTGACGTGAAGTCATGTGACCGTGCTGTAGTTCCTTTATAGCCCAACATTAGCTACCTTTAGCTTAGCGGTGGTGACGTGAAGTCATGTGACCGTGCTGTAGTTCCGTTATAGCCCAGCATTAGCTACCTTTAGCTTAGCAGTGGTGACGTGAAGTCATGTGACCGTGCTGTAGTTCCTTTATAGCCCAACATTAGCTACCTTTAGCTTAGCGGTGGTGACGTGAAGTCATGTGACCGTGCTGTAGTTCCTTTATAGCCCAACATTAGCTACCTTTAGCTTAGCGGTGGTGACGTGAAGTCATGTGACCGTGCTGTAGTTCCTTTACAGCCCAACATTAGCTACCTTTAGCTTAGCGGTGGTGACGTGAAGTCATGTGACCGTGCTGTAGTTCCTTTATAGCCCAACATTAGCTACCTTTAGCTTAGCGGTGGTGACGTGAAGTCATGTGACCGTGCTGTAGTTCCGTTATAGCCCAGCATTAGCTACCTTTAGCTTAGCAGTGGTGACGTGAAGTCATGTGACCGTGCTGTAGTTCCTTTATAGCCCAACATTAGCTACCTTTAGCTTAGCGGTGGTGACGTGAAGTCATGTGACCGTGCTGTAGTTCCTTTATAGACCAACATTAGGCAAGGCAAGGCAAGGCAAGTTTATTTATATAGCACCTTTCAACACAAGGTAATTCAAAGTGCTTTACAAAAATGGAAGACATTTTAAAAATGGCATTTAAAATCAGTCATTAAAAAGGAAAGATAATAAAATAAACATTAAAAGAAAAAATACATGGATAAAAGTTAAAAGTTACAGTGCAGTTTAAGATGTGAATAGTTCAATTAAAAGCAGCGGCAAAAAGAAAAGTCTTCAGCCTGGATTTAAAAGTAGTAAGAGTTGCAGCGGACCTGCAGGTTTCTGGGAGTTTGTTCCAGATATTCGGAGCATAATAACTGAATGCTGCTTTACCATGTTTAGTTCTGACTCTGGGGACAGAAAGTTGACCAGTCCCTGAAGACCTGAGGGTTCTGGATGGTTCATAATTTAGCAGGAGGTCAGACATGTATTTTGGGCCTAAACCATTCAAAGCTTTATAAACCAGCAACAATATTTTGAAATCTATTCTTTGACACACAGGAAGCCAGTGTAAAGACTTCAACATTAGCTACCTTTAGCTTAGCGGTGGTGACGTGAAGTAATGTGAACGTGCTGTAGTTCCTTTATAGCCCAACATTAGCCGCCTTTAGCTTAGCGGTGGTGACGTGAAGTCATGTGAACGTGCTGTAGTTCCTTTATAGCCCAACATTAGCCACCTTTAGCTTAGCGGTGGTGACGTGAAGTCATGTGACCATGATGTAGCTGGTTGTAGCCTAACGATAGCTCATTACTTCAGGTGATTGCATTTAAGCTTCAACTATTATAATAGTGTTCTACTGTGTTTCTACAAAAAAAAGAGTTGGGTTTAGATTTTACAGCTGAATGTATAGTAATAGCAGTATAATGTAGCATACAGATATCTATGAATTGTTTAAGGGAGTTGTGTAATATGGAATATTTGGAGAATAGACCAGGGAAGATTTTTTGTTAAGTCATCTATATTTCACATCTACAGTAATAGTCTCTGAATCTCTGGTCAGCATCTCTCTCTGGTTCCTTCTTTCTACACACACACACACACACACACACACACACACACACACACACACACACACACACACACACACACACACACACACACACACACACACACACACACACACACACACACACACACACACACACACACACACACACACACACACAAATCAGACCTACACACAAGCCCTCTCAAGGCCAGGAAAACATATATGCCCATTTTCCTATTTGATTGGGTGTCAGCGTGGGGAGGAAGGGGGACAGGTGTGATGCATAAAATGACCCTGCAACTCCATCACACGCACGACAGCTTTATGGTGAGGAGGTGTTTCAATCACGCAACCGCCCTGGAAGGCATCAATCACCACACACACCACCGCACACACACATACTAGCAACACAGCAGCACATGTTAACACATTCACATCATGATGACAGGGAAAGGGCAGCAGAGCAAGTGTGGTATAAGTTCAGACTCGGCCGCGGGCACAAAACACTCAACTTTAACTGAGATATGGGATTTTATTTTCACTTTTTACTTGATTAATTATCGGAGGGGGTCCTGGGGCGTAAGAAAAATTCATGAAACTTCAATGGAAATGTGCATTGGCCAGGGACACATGATTATTAGAAAAAAAACATGTTCAAAATAGATATTTGAAGATTTCAGAAATGGCCTTCTATTCGCGATCACTCTCGCAATCTTCTCGATTTAAAAAGGGAATAATCCAATGTTTTATGTCTGTTGTTGCAAACCAATTACCTTTTACAAAATGTTCCCCTAAAAGTATCAAAAAGTGCGGAGTAAGTAGAGGATTTTTCATACAATTTTTAAGCAAAATCCAACATTACTGACTTCCTATCATGCTGATACAAAGTCACTTAATGGTGTACATTGTAAAAATAAAACAGCTATTTTATCCTCTCGAGAAAACTGAGGCTGCACAGTACCAGCCAATGTTAGCATGCTGGCTCATTACTAATAAAACACGCTGTTGCTAAGCAGATATAATGTTAAATATGAGATACAGTCTAATTGTAAAGAAGTAGCATGACAGCATTTGAAAACTAGAACAAAAAAAAAAGTTGTAAATGTAATATTTGTTCACACACCAAAGAAATTGTCAAGATATTTCACCTAAAGCCGACATTTGTGCCTCTTAGTGGCACTTCTTCAAATGGGAAATATCCTGCAGGATCCACATTTTGTGCCAATCCATGGTGTAGAAGATGTTAAGATATTTTTCTGTAAAAGTAAGGATTGTATCTGCTGGTGGCAGAGGAAGAGCCAGTGTTGAGGCAGGAACTCAACCCACTGTGGAGAACAGGGGTTGAAATAATAATACTCAGTAAATCAGAACCAGCTTAATTGGTCAGGCATGTGCTCACATACAATGCATTTAACTTAGGTGTCTGCCTGTTGGTAGACAGCACAATGGTGGAATGAGGGGGTCATACACATGTTGACATGGGGCAAAAACCTATTGTTCATCTACAACAAATAGTCAAAGTATCTAGGAGCTACTGCTCAAAGTTTCTCAGAAAATACAGAAAAATGACATTAACGTTCATAGAAAAATGCAAGGAGGCGAGAGTAAGCAGAAAAGCATCTGAACTGTGATGAAGCAATCACATGTATCTGCAGCAATAGGAACATCAGTGTGGTCCATGGACAGAGATACAAAGTAGAAGTACTGACTAAACTTCTTTACTCAAGTAAAAGTAAAGAAGTATGGGCTTTGAAATGTACTTAAGTAAAAAGTACCCATAAGTAGCAGCTGTTTTAAAGAGTACCTGACCTCAAAACTAAAGGAACCAGCCTGTTTGGAAAATGTAAGAAGTAGAAAGTACAGGTATTTGTGTTCAAAATGTAAGAAGTCAAAGTAAAAAGCCTTCAGAAAAATAAGTAGTGGAGTAAAGTACTGAGACCAGAAAAATGTACTTAAGTTCAGTAACGAAGTATTTGTACTCCACTACTTCCCACCTCTGTCCATGGAGGACCTTCAGCTGGAAGGCTTAGACCCCCCCCCCCCCCCCCCCCCCCCCCCCCCCCCCCCCCCCCCCGTATTGTCAGGTGTTCTCTATACTGTATTGTCCTTGAGAGAGACCATGCATCTCGTGGGTGCCTTTCTGCACGTTCTCCAGGCAAGGGGAAACATCTCTTTCACCTTGGGACATTTTAGCTGAAAATAAAAAAGGGATTAAATGCTTTAACATGACCATTTGATCTGATGTTTAAATATAACTCGGCTGAATTGACCCCCAACGTAGATGTTATAATACTAATGTCCCCTTATATCTTGGAGCCAACTAGGAAAAGAGCAGCGGTTGCAATAATCACACTCAGTGTTTTCAGCAATATGTGGGGGGACTATACCCCCGCCTATACAGCTTCTTTTTGGGAGGAAACACACAAGTGAGGGAGAAGCTGTTTGCATATGTGTGTGTGTGTGTGAGAGAGAGAAAGGGGGGTGGGACATTATGCATGCGTGTGTGTGTTTGTGTTGTGAGGGGTTAAATGAAAGTCAGTGTGCACACATGGGGCATCATAAGCAGACAATGAAAAATGAGAGTGGAGGAGAAGTACAGCTCGTCTCCCTGTGGGAACAGAGACGTACCTTTGGTGATCATCGCTGTGTGTGGTGTGTGTGTGTGTGTGTGTGTGTGTGTGTGTGTGTGTGTGTGTGTGTGTGTGTGTGTGTGTGTGTGTGCGTGTGCGTGTGCGTGTGCGTGTGCGTGTGCGCGTGCGCGTGCGTGCGTGTGTGTGTGTGGAATGAAGACTGGGTAACAAACACATTTTTACTTAGCGAGTGTGTAGGACTGTATTCACATTAACCCTTTCCATTTCTCAGAGGCAACCATTTGATTAAAGCAAGAACCAATTTCTGGGGGATCTCATCTTCAAAGAGGATCAATTCGGCCTCTAACCCGCTGCGTTATTTCTTATTAAGCCACGACTTTCAATAGGTTCTATACTGAGATTAGCCCTGAACCAATGTTGTTGCTCAACGCTAGTTTAATGGTTCATATTCACTGAAGTACAGGATATTTCTGTATATACCGGTGAAAGGGTTTCTATGTTTACGTCGGACCTCCTCCTTGTCCTAGGAGCAGCAAATGTAGTTGTGATTACCTACGATATTTAATTGTTATACTATAATAGATATTATCCTTTAACCCTGGACCGAATATGACATTCAGAGTACCTTTATGATGACATTTAAAAAGTAAGAAACTAGAATAAAAGTAAGAGTCATCACATAGCTGCTCCAGTTGAAACATCCTGATCTTTCAGGTTTTTGTACTCAACCTTTCTGCAGCTTTTCCACGATGTGTTATAGTCTCTTGGATCTTTTCAAAAGAAGAAACAATACTAGGGGCTTTCGGTTGTTGTTTTGAAGGATGTTTGCTCTTTTGCCCTTGAAAGGAAATGAAAGGTAGACTGCCAAGAACAACATTTGTTCTCTTTTTCACTTTTTATCTCCACACACACAAAGTGAGGGCACAGCACAGAAAGAGAAAGCATGGCGTCAGCATCCCCACAGCTGTAGCCTCCATCACTTTCTGTTCTGCTGTGTGCTTTATTCTACTGTTACAGTGAGCATTGTCAAAGAGCTGCAATTCAATTTCCTCAATGGACAACAAAATGTTTCCCAGTGGAGTCAAAATGTGTCGAAACAGGTATTTCCAAAGACTGGGGTTTCGTTCTAAATAGTGGGAAGGATTGAACAGCCAGTTACAATGATCAATCTTTCAAACACTGCAAAAGTGTTTATTGAAAAGAGGCCACTTCCAGATCTGTGTCCACATAGCGCCTCTGTTCTAGCAGAAAGGCGCGAGGGAAAGGGCGCGAGGGAAAGGGCGCGAGGGAAAGCCCACTCGCATCGCTTCAACAAACTAACATGGGTTGTATCATCTGTTTGTGCTACTATGCATTTCTTTTGACATTGTTTTTTCACTATAAGCATCAACTGGAAGGTTCTTTGTCTCACACTTTGTATGAATGCTTGTCACCTCTCTGTCTGACATCTATATAGTGAGGATAGAAGTCACACACTCACCGTGTTGCAAAGATCAAAATGGAGTAGAAATTAGATATGTGCAAAACATTAAAGAAAACCTAACCTAAGAGCTGCAGTCAAACGCAATGTGAGACGGTTAAAACAAAATGTGCGTCAATTGGGTTTCTCCCTGTTTGCATGATAATTCCTTTCATAAGCAAAGAGTGAGTTGATCTACTCCAAAAAACAGCCTTATCTGTCTCTGTTATGATCCATGTTGTGGGACCAACACGGCCAAAAACAAGCTTTTAATGCAATTTCTGCATAGACGTTTCAATTCGGAGCGGCTGCTTCCGGCGGCATGCGCTCTGTTCTCATTGGCTCTTCCACTAATGCTAGTTACTTTAGCCAAAACTGAACTTTCATAGCTGTATGTATAATTTGTGTAACACTTTATATTAAGGTACACATATTCACCATCAACTAGTTGTTAATTAACATGAATATTAGCAGTATATTGGCTCTTTATTAGTCATTAGAAAATACTTAGTAATGCCTTATTCTACAGGACCATATTCAGGGGCGGACTGGGACTACAAATCAGCCCGGGACTCACCCACCTCGGTACCGCCGGCCCACCTCGGTACTGCAAGTAAATACCGCTAGTAAATACCGCTAGTAAATACCGCTAGTAAATTGTCGACGGAGGGGTGCTGGTCGGACTTATCCGACCGGCCCACATCGTCCGACCGGCCCACTTCAGTACCGGCCCATCGGGATTCGTCCCGAACGTCCCTATTGACCATATTCTACAAGTACTAGGCCAGTAGTTGAGAGTTTTTCCTTAATAACCCTCTAATTAGTGGTTATTTATTGAAAGTATGGAAGTTGTTGTACAGGAGTCTTGGTCTTAATATGCTCAATACAAAACAGTAGCAGTACCACAAGAATAGTCATTCTCCCATAATAACACCAAACAAATATGGTCTATTCTTATGTAACAAGAAATGAAACTATAAGTGTCAATTGTGTCAAAATAATGGTATTTCTATCTCAGAATATGTTTAAAGTGAAGTCTTGTCCACAACAAATAAGCTAGTAGTTTGTCTATAATATGTTATTTAACAACTAGTTGATGGTGAATAAGTGTACCTTGATATAAAGTGTTGCCATCATTTTGTAATCCTAAAATGCATGTAATTATCCACTTTTTTCTGTGTGTTGTAGTTCTTTCTGCCACAAAACAGGCCTTGTTACACAACAGGCATCATCACAGCCACTGGTCCACGCTCTTCTCCACATCACAGTCTTATTCCCCAGTCCAGCGAATAACATATAACTGTCTAGTTGGTCTGTCCTTATCTCATGTCAGTCCAAACAGCTCTCCTGACAAGTGGCATTTGACTCAGTCAGAAACCGACACGCGCATAGAGAGGATGGGAGAGAGGATGTGGGAAGGGAGAGGAATAAGAGACAGGAAGCGAGACAGGCCATTCCCCAGCACCGCGATGTGAAACGCTGCCAATCTTTTTGTCTGATAGAATAATCAGCATGCTCTCGACAGGAGACTGAAAATTGACATTCACGCACAGAAAACATGGCAAGGATAGTCAATTATCCGCGGGGTTTGTTTTTCTCTGTGTGCCATTTGCATACGGCTCCTGTGAGAAGGTGCTTTTGATGTGCTCAGACGATCCCGGTCAGTGGGAAAGTATGTGAATGTGTCTTATTAGCGCGCCGTGTGTGCAGATAGGGAAAAGGTCATAATGTTTCTTTGTTCCCATAGCTCTTTTTGCTCAATTAAGGCTAATCACCAGAGCCTTACATTGATCCAGCCTCTCATCTTTTTCTCATGGATTCGGATGTGTGTGTGGTAGCATGTGTGTGAAGCAGAAAGAGAGAGCAAGCAGACGGGGGGGGGAATCATGTCCATGCATGTAGCGGGGTGAACATGTGTGTAAATGTAAGTGCCATTCTTTGATCTGCGGCACATGGAATGATTTACCTCTCTAGTGTAATGGAGCAATTTCTCTCTCTTCTTTCTCTATTCCCCATCTCGCGTTTTCCTCCTCTTCCAATCTGCAGTAAAATATTCTCCCGTTTAGCTCTGTGACAAGTCATCTGTCACTCAGAACATCGAGGGAGTGGGATCTTCTGATGGACAGAGAGTGTGTGTGAGTGTGTGTGTATGTGTGTGTGTGTGTGTGTGTGTGTGTGTGTGTGTGTGTGTGTGTGTTTGTGTGTGTGTAGGCCATTGAGATTGTGTTTCTTTTTATTTGTTATTTGGTAACATCATTAACTAACACCAGATAAACCAATGATTTCCTTTGTGTAATGGACAAAGGCACAGAATCTTTTTTAGAAGATCGACTTCCTTCGTGAGTTTGCAGAAATACTTTTATGAACCGATTATTTATCCTCTGTCAGATGGTGAACTTCATATTGACAAAATAATTGACATATCTGGCGCTGAGCTACACACCCATCCTCTTCCCAGGAGCAGTCAGACTCTTTTTTTCTGGATTCTGTATCTCTAGAGTTGTTTTTATTTGTCTAGCCATGCCAGATATTGAATTTCTTTAAGCTAAACTTTTGGGAGAGAAAATGATTTCCTGTGCGCACACACCGGAGGCCGATATGTTCTCGTTCAATTATGACCATATCCTGTTCTCTTAAGATTCAATGTTATGAAAGAACACTGCAGAGCTCTCTGTGACACGTTCTGTTCAGATATAATGGCTCTAAGTGCTCAGAGCCCCTTTGTTCAAATACAAACAGACAAGTGGAGGTTGCCTGTTCCCCGGCACATATTCTCTAAATTGCATTTAACTGATGTTGCTGCCACAGAGGAAAATATCTGTTTTGATACCATCTGTAAAGATGTGACTACCTTCAGCTTATTATTTTGTTAAAGTAATTTGATTTTATCATAATGAATCAGGTAAAAGCTGCTTCCCTGCCCAGAAAGCAATTTTATATTTGGCAGACCATATGACGATGTTTCCGGTTCATATTTGTATTTAGTGCGCGACATGTCTCCATGCTTTAATGTTCAAAAAGCTCTTATTGTTCTCATACTGCCTGTGCTGCAGCACCTCTTTTCACCCTCTGTCTGAAACCAGAGCCCAGTCTGCTCTTATTGGTTAGCTGGCCGGCTCTGTTGTGATTGGTCAACCGCTTAGAAATGTCCTGCCCCTTAGCCTATCACGTACAATGTGTTGGAGCGCTAGCCAATTTGAGCGTGAGTGTTGTCATTATGTTACGGAAGTAAACAAACACTTAGTATGGATACGTAAGTCAATACTTGATAAAACAGCTGCTGTATTTTTACAACCATTTCTCAAAGAGGAGTCAATTGTGCATTTCTTTGGGGACTATTTTCAGCTGCAGAATAACACATTTGGTTCTTTATTGAAAATGTAATGCAGCAGTATGGTGTATGTGGGACTGATTTAAAAAAAACTCCATCGATGTGTTTGTAATAGTTTTGGACAACAATGGAGCTGAATGTATATCATGCTTCAGCTACTTGTTCATGTCATCTATTCATTCTTAGTTTCAGTTTTTCATGCACTTTCTTGACAATAGGACAAATATAGAATATGTTCTTTATTGTCGCCATAAATGTTTACAAAAGAACAAATAATGATGTGTCCAGCATGAACAGCGTCTCCTATCCTGCAGGCACACGGCGCAGCTGCTTTGCTTATTTCTTCCTCCACATTGGTAGTACTTTGTTTTCAAATGAAACTATAAAACACACGTTATATATAGCGCAGTATTCCTGCTTGTTTTCTATATTTATCTGCTTGACGTTGTGCAGGCAGCTGTGTGCTGTGGTGGGAATAATAGGTTGGCTTTTTGAGAGCCATAAGCCTTTAAGGGCAGTCGCTGCAGCCACGGGCTCTCTGCTGTAATAGCCTGTAATTCCTTCTGTCTAGCATAATCAACAACACAGCCTGACAGCACACGCACACACACACACACACACACACACACACACACACACACACACACACACACACACACACACACACACACACACACACACACACACACACACACACATACACACACATACAGTGATGGAGAAAGGGTTTTATCCAGCGGTCATACTCCCATGCTGGATGTCACGGTGACTCCTCAGATGTCCTTGTGTTTGCAGACATGAAACACAGACTGTTCACTGACCTCTGCTCACCTGTTGATAGTGATGCTGAGGATTATATAAGATTATATGTATACAATCGTAGCAGGTAAATACAGGTTTCAGAGCAGCAACAGCAATACAAATGAAATAATAATAATAATGGAGTAGTTGAGTGTACATATATATAGGTATGAGTGGAGATAATGATGAATATGAATACATTCATTTGCATGTCTCATCACAAATCAAAACTCACCTCCTGTGTTTTATATATTTTAAGTGTGTTTTTATGAATTTTTACTCTCTAAAGTGTCTTTGAGTTTCAAGAAAAGCGCACTATCAATAAAATCCATTATTATTATTATTATTATTATTATTAATAAATGAAAGTCTAAATATGTTATCTTTTGTGTTTAGACATCTCAGAGATCCAGTGTTTTTGATGTTGTTGAATAGCATTGTATTAGAGTTTTGAAGGATGAAGCTGGTGTCATTGAATATTTCTGGCATTGACAACAAATCAAATACTTTTACGAGTTTTTAATACTTCCATATTTCAAGTTTAAATATGTTAGTTAATGAGTTTATAAGGAGTAAATGTTTGGATGTTTGGGAACTATTTTCAGTAATACATATTTGGTACAGTAGTGAGAATGTAATGAATACTGTTGATTGGTTTGTGTAGGATTGATAATACATAGAAGAGGATAGGAAAGGAAAGGAGAGGAGGGATACGAAAAGGGAAGGAGAGAAGAATAGGAGAGGAGGGGAGAGAATTGAGAGGTCAGGAGAGTTCAGCAGTTACACTTATCTAGGTGTGTGTTCGTCTTTCAAGCTTTCAGGCGACATGTGGCCCTCATCTCCCACACACACTGTCTTCTGCCACCAGCCAGAAGACTGTGTGTGTGTGTGTGTGTGTGTGTGTGTGTGTGTGTGTGTGTGTGTGTGTGTGTGTGTGTGTGTGTGTGTGTGTGTGTGTGTGTGTGTGTGTGTGTGTGTGTGTGTGTGTGTGTGTGTGTGTGTGTGTGTGTGTGTGTGTGTGTGTGTGTGTGTGTTTGGGGAGAAGTTGGATGGTACAGGTGCCAGACTCTCCCCTGCAGCCCCGTGGCGGCCGGAGAAGTTAATTGGCAGCATCTGGCTGTCTGAGAGCCACCCTGTTCCTCCCCCCTCCTCCCCCCCTCCCTCCCCTCATGTGGGTGCCACTACCCCTGGCACACATGGTGACACCAGTCTGGCTGCAAGCTGTGAACGTGGAGTGTGTGTGTGTGTGCAGACAGGGCCGAGGGAAATGCAGGCAGACAGGCGGGAATCTTTGTGTGGCCTCAGGGAGGAAGAAGAGGGAGAAGAAGGACACTGAGGCATGATGGGAAGAGGGGAGAGAGAGAGTTTGGATCAGGACTATTGGATTTTGTTTTTATAAGAAAGGCCACAGAATCGTGACGTCTGTAGTCAACCAGAGTTTAAAAGACTACAATTCCTCACGGCGCCTTCTCTAAAGTGACAGTGATGATAGATAGATAGTACTTTATTGATCCCAAATTGGGAAATTGTTGTGGGGCAACCTGTCAGAAAGATGTCGTCAAGGCACCGTTTTTAACCGTTCAATTAAGTTATCAAGTTATATAAACCTTATCAAGAAAGAAAGAATATCTAAGTTGTCTGTTATTTTATTTGAGTTCTGCCTATTTGTTGTGACTATTGTAAAGGCCTCCTTTCTTTGTTGCATGTGGAAAAGGTATTTTATTTTGAGCAAACCCATCGCATAATATCATCCAAACCATTGGAGACTAAGCAACTCATCAACTGTAAGTAATATAAAGGAAAGAAAACGAGTTTCAAATGTGTGTTTAAGGCGTCTAGTGGCTTGATAGAAAAACAAGGAAGGAAGCCACGACAACTATTGTTCTGATGTTCTGACAGACACAGCATGGGGTCTGCATGATGATCTCTTAATGAGCTCTTATTGAGAGATCCTCACGTGTCAGGGAAGGGACCAAACATGTCAGTCAGAGTGAGAATCTGAGAGCCACTAACTCGAGGAATATGAGAAAATACTGCCTTTATGAAGTGGTCCGTCATGAAGATTCAAGATTCAAAGGCTTCAGAGGTTTTATTGTCATATGCACAAAGCTGCAGTGGAGAAATGGCAATGCGATTCGTCTGGTCTGAGCTCCTTTCAACAATGCAACATATATAATAAAATACAGAAATACAAGATAAAAAGTGTGCAAAAAGTCTATATACACAAAGCATGGGAAGGCCCTTGAAAGATGTGAAGCTGTTGCATATTTCTTTTTAAAAAGTTTATTTTGTCAGATTGTTTCAGAATGTCTTTCAGGGGGAAGGAAAAGAAACAGAAAATAATATAAGAAAATGTTTACACTCAGTGTTTCCTTATTGCAATATACTTTATTTTACATTTCATCCATGTTCTGTACAAACTGCAAAGCCCAGAGAAATATGTGCTTTGTTATATTGGAATATTTTAAAGGTCCCATGTCACGGCCATTTCTACTGATCATATTTCCATTGTTGAGGTCTACTAGAATAAATGTATATTGTGCAATTTTCCAAACTCACATTGGTTTCTCATACAGCATCTCTGTATAGTATGTGTATTCACTCTCTGTCCTAAACGGCTTGTTGGAGCTCCTGCCCCCCCCCTCCCTGTGAGCCCAGTGTGCTCTGATTGGTCGGGATGTTGCGAGGCTCGCTGCTGTTCGCCGCTGCTGCTCGGACAGGTTTCCGGGTCGGCGAGACACAGCGAGACACAGCGAAACTCATCCTGAGCACACACAAACACTCACAGCCGAAGTAAAAACAATAAGTGTGGCTTGATATTGAGTAAGAAAAAGGTTTATAACGCTGTGAGAATGGGTCTGCAGAGAGCATTTCTCCACCATCCCAACTCGTCTATTACCAGCGTTCAAGGAGCTCTATGCAAGTCAATGGGGACTCCCTGTTAGTTAGCCAAGGGACCCTGGTGTGTGAGGTGCTCCGCGGATTGGTCCATTTGGGCCAATCCGGTCATTTGTTGTTGATTTGGGTGTTCACACGTCACTATACCCAAGAAGTCAACAATGGAAAAAGAGAAATGTCCAACGAGGCGTTCTGGGGCAGCATAGACAGGTATTTTCTGTGTTAGAGTTGTACTCGCTACAGGGTGTACTTTGAGGGTTTGTGACTCTGCAGACCGTTTACATGCAGAACAACCTTCATAACACACAAGGGGACGGGTAATAACCAGAAAAGCATGACATGGGACCTTTAATAAAAGGTGATTTGATTTGATCTTACCAGCTGCTATAAACAAGCATGGGAACAGCAACTAGACGTTTTTTCTTAATTATCTTTTAGAAGTTTAAAATAAAACACAGCGACCTATTTTAAAGCATGATAGGGCTTTAAAATGTGATTTCTTTTTTAAACAAGCTTACATTTGGGCATTGTTGGAAAACCACCAGCACTGATGGTGACTTTAGGATCATTTATTATTTAGTTAGCTCGTCCTTGCATTATTGAAGCTGTTGGTTTTTCCCCCAGCAGTGGGTCCTCCTGATCAGTGTAATGGACGACAGGAGGTGAGATCATCTCTGTGTGGAATTTAATAAGAAGTGATTTCAGAATGCATCATGTGTGTTGCATCGCCTTTCACTCGAGTACACTGCAAAGAGAATGATCTCATCACTCTGTCTGACCTGATTCTCCACGCGCACACACGCACGCACGCACGCACGCACGCACGCACGCACGCACGCACGCACGCACGCACGCACGCACGCACGCACGCACGCACGCACGTACGCACGCACGCACGCACGCACGTACGCACGCACGCACGCACGCACACACACACACACACACACACACACACAGACACAGTAGTGGTGATCTCAGATGTTACCATATTGACTCAGACACAGTGAGATCAGACTGTATTCTCTCATCCTCGTCACATTCTTTTACAGTCATGACTTCATCTGCTTTAACTAATCATTAAAACAGATCAATAACCACGGAGGTCGTCGTGTTTAAGATGGAAGCAGAAACTAAGAGTAAGATATACTTTCAGATTGATTAGATATTGTATTACGATGTATTTAGGGTTAGGGAAGAGAAAGTGAAAGAAGTATAAGAAAGAACAGAAGATAGAAAACAAAAAAGGATATAAGAAAATAGAAATAAAGAATAAAGAAAATAGTGAAAGGACGAGACAAATTGAAGAATGAAAGAACAAAAAAGAAGGGAGATAAAAAAACTGAAAAGGAAATTGAGAAACAAAGAAGAAGAGTCAGTGGGTCCCCCCCCCCCCCTGCTGAGGAGAACATCACTAATGGACTAATGGACTCACAAATAGAGTTACATCCACCGTATGATCACATGATCACTACCCACTGTGCCAGCATATGCACATCGTGTGTGTGTGTGTGTGTGTGTGTGTGGTGTGTGTGTGTGTGTGTGTGTGTGTGTGTGTGTGTGTGTGTGTGTGTGTGTGTGGTGTGTGTGTGTGTGTGTGTGTGTGTGTGTGTGTGTGTGTGTGTGTGTGTGTGTGTGTGTGTGTGATCTGTCTGTCTGTCTGTGTCTGGTCTCTTGAACCATTATTATTATGACTTAGTCTGGCGCCAGTCTGTCTACCCGGTCTACACTTATAGACACACATACACAAAAACAAACACACACACACTTTAATAAACCACACACACATGGATAGATAATGTGATGGGAATATAATATTGCACTTTGGGAAATGCTGCATCACACAATTATAGATGGGCTGTATCTTACCCTCTACCCTCACACACACACACACACACACACACACACACACACACACACACACACACACACACACACACACGCACACACGCACACACACACGCAGCCCACTCCTCCCAGTCCCAGCAGGGTACACACTACCACTCACAGGAGCTTATCACTGACATCATCATTTTATTACATGAGTGTGTGTGTTTGATTTCTTTATGATGGTGTGTATTTCCTCCGTTATTCCAGACGTTATTCCACCTGCCCTGGTGCCCCAGAGGGAGGGTGGCGCCTCAGTGGCACAGCCATCATCTGCTCTCTGCTAATTGCCCCTCTGCCCCACAGGAGGCCGGCTCTATCTGCCCGGGACCCCTCAGGGATTTATACCGGGCATGTTTTACTTCTGTACAGTAGAGGATGATTGATCGATTCAGAAAAGTGGGTTCAGCGTTTTGTGAGGGTGTTGGCCAGTGTGTCAGAAGCCACTCTAAACGGCCAGTTTTTCTCTGTCTCCCATTTGCACGAGTTATACAAAGTAGTCATATATTTATCAAGGAATACGTATCATTTAGCCTTTAATTAACATATTCAGTTGCATAAAATTATCAACTTTTTAAACCAAGCAGTGGATGATTGATTGATTCAGAAAAGTGTTCAGTGGGTTTTTGTGAGGGTGTTGGTCATGAAACAGTGTGTCAGAAGCGACTCTTACACGGACAGTTTTCTCTGTCTCTTATTCGCACAAGTTATACAAAGTACTTACCTTGTACCTCGACAAGTATTTTGTCAAGGTAGTAATGAGGAAGTCAAGTCCAAGTCAACTTTATTGTCAATCTTTCAGTTTGTGTGTACAGACAGAGAGATCCAAATACCGTTTCCCACCATCCCAAATACAAAAACAAATATATATAAAAATACCTATGCAAATATGTATATCCTATACTATATATACACAATCAACAGACACATTTATACATATGCACACATTAAGACCTAAATGAAAGCACAACAATCAATATATACAAAATAACAGTCACTTCAATATCTTTGAGAATGTACATTAGTGCAAGACTGTCCATAGCAGCGTAAAAAGTGTCTGGTGCTGGATTTGAATACGTATCATTTAGCCTTTAATTAAAAAATGTTGTTCCATGAAAATATCTGTTCTTTTTTTTCACGAAACTGTGTCTCAGGGCTTCTTAACATTTAATAACCTATTAATGTGTCATACCCACTTAACGGGAAGAAACTCAGCTAACTGACGATACGAACCATTTTTACCGAAACAAAACACAAGTCTCACAAGAAGCGTCTAAATGAGCCCTGAGCTAACGCACTTAGTACAGAACTCACGGTAGAAATACTTTATTACTTATCGGCAGAGGTGGGAGTAAGTCCTACATGTGCAAGTCATGAGCAAGTCTCAAGTCTTGACCTACAAGTATCAAGCAAGTCCCAAGTCACTGTGGTGAGAGTCAAGCAAGTCAAGTCAAGTCATTGCTCAGGTCAAGCAAGTCAAGTCAAGTCATACGAAATTCTGATGAGTAAGCCCAGTTTCCGCATTTAAATCAGTTCAAAGACAGTGGTTATGAAAATGGATTTAACCCACACTATGATCTTCATTACACACACAGTTAATCATTTGAAATCTAATTTAGACCGATGACAATCATATTAGATTCATATTAACCCTAGAACTGCAGACAATATAGCTACTGTAGGACTCAGTTAAAAAGTCTGTTCAAAAAGGCAGAATTCCAGGCATTTGCCATTACACATATTTAATTTAAATTTCTGTTAGCACTAGAACCGCCAACAGCGTCAGCACCTACATAGATATCCTTTTCAAATCATTTAATTTGTTCCTCTTCATAATTTCCTTATAAACTAAGTAGGACGATTTAAAACTCAGTTAATTGGGTTAATTTAGAAATTGCTTCAGTTTATCATCATAACAGATCAAAAAGTTCAGATTCATTTTTACAATAAATCAAGGAATGATGCACTTCTACAAACAAAAACAACATAATTAAAACATTTAAACAAACTACTAAAAGTAGATGAACTACATTATTCAAAAGTTTACAGTAACTTCTGATAATAACACAGGGGAAATAAACGAGGCATCTCTTTCCCTCTCTCTCTCTCTCTCTCTCTCTCTCTCTCTCTCTCTCTCTCTCTCTCTCTCTCTCTCTCTCTCTCTCTATCTCTCTCTCTCTCTCTCTCTCTCTCTCTCTCTCTCGACAGCCCGTCAGTATCAGGGTTAGTACAAATGAATCCCTTGGTGGTTCTAGTGTTCATTTACCGTTTTGTCTTCTCTTTGCTTAATCGATTTGAAACCAAGTCTAACGTAGCTTAAACTTAACGTTAGCTTTCTAGCTAACACAACACAGCACCTTTCTCTGTGGGTTTTTTTGTAGTGACGAATGAAGTTGGATGTTGTGGTGGTCCTGTCACTGATCTTTATGCTGCAGACCCTGCATACTGCTGTTCTCTTCTTATTAGCGTCATCGACAACTTAATCCTTGAATCCAAACTTCACTATTTGTGGAGTAACGCTAGCCGCTGCCATGTTAACTGACGCTCCTGCCGTCGAGTGGGTTGCCAGGTTTGCGCGCATGGCGCTATAATCACCCAATCACGTTTTTCGAAAAAACTAACGTAATATCTCACTACAAAAACAAACGCAAATATTTAATTTTAAACAGTCAAGTCCTTTCAAGTCATCTGTCTCAAGCTTAAGTCAAGTCTCAAGTCATGAATACCAAGTCAAAGTCAAGTCAAGTCTTTTATCAATGTTAGTCAAGCAAGTCTCAAGTAAAAAAATATGCGACTCGAGTCTGACTCAAGTCAAGTCATGTGACTCGAGTCCCCACCTCTGCTTATTGGATCTGCACAAACAAGATATCAGCGAGCAAGCTGTGATTCCACAGATTCTGGGGGTATAAGTATCATCACTGAGCGATCAAAACTCGCGGCAGGGGAAGCAAACCCAGACATCACACGACGTAGCTTTACGGAGCAAAAACGGGACATTGTCTTACCTTTGCTGTTGTTCTGATCAAAAGTTGTTTTCAATGGCATTAAAATGATAAAAACGCTGCTGAAGGTTAATCCATAGGTTAATCAATGTGTCACTTTGAAATGATTACTGATAATCCATCATTCAATTTTTGTCAAAAACGGAGATTTCATATTAGCTGTTATTAGCACTATTAGAGCTACAACCCAGCTTCCGGTTTGGGGCATTCTGGCTACGCATCACTCATTCACCAATGGGTCATGTTTAGATGGATTTTAGGAACTTCCCCTCGATTCTATTGGTTCTAACGGTTCAAAAAAGGTGTCAATCTTCAAAATCGAACGAGGGGGGCCAGAGATATGGAAAATCCACCCAAATGACCCCAGAAGTGTTTTTTTTGTTGCTAAACCTCTCTAAAAAGGTCAAATGTCACTTGTTTTGCATCAATCTTGATACAGGGTACTTATTATATGTTATAGTGTGGATTCCTAAAGCTTTAGTCTACTATGCCATCATTCAAGGGTGGTTTTTCACTATAAGTTATGTTGTTTTTTTTGGACGGAAACTATAATTTACATTTTTTACTATGTTCAATCTGAATTGACTTTAAAATAAAAAAATTCGATATTGATTCTGACTTTTCTACATCCAACTCACAGGTTTATCATTGCTTTGAGAAAAAATATTATTAATTTACCCCTTTTAGAAGTGAAGTTATAGTCATTTGTTCTGGGAATGTCATTTTCTAGCCTGAGACCTGACAAACAGGGTCAGGGCTGAACAGGTAAGCAAGCGGGTGGTTTTCCCCTCATACTTTGGTTTGTTTTATAAAAGAATACACATCTGACAGAATAAAGGTGTTATTGTTTTCTTCTTCCACCTCTCAACAGTTCACCTCGCACCCAAACGTTGTCCCTCTATTGGTTCATCCAGGCACTGTCACACCCTCAATTAATTAATTTAATTAAAAAACTACAAAAGTACAATAATATGACGACATATGAATATATGCAAAATGAAACCCTAATAACCAGCCGAAGCATTAGAATAGGGTCTTAGACATTAAACAGAAAGTATTAAACAATTATATTACTAACATATCAATAATTGGAGATATATATTATACAGAAACTTTTATCCAAAAACCTTTACATTAACCAAATACCCTCAAAAACTGAGCTAATCTACAACTAAAAAGTCCCGAAGCACAATATCTTTTTTTACAAGTTCAGTGTATTTGTCTTCATATATTTAGGAAACGATCAATTGAAAACATATTGTGCAGTTGTGAATAACACACCCTAAGGAAGTTGTTCAATCTGGGTATAATCAGGCAGAAGTCTTATTATGATATATTAAAAACTGCTCTTAATGATGGGAAAATTCCAATAACAACAGAAGGAATATAAATATATATTCTTTATGTATTTCCCTCTTTGCCATTATCTCCGGGTGCATGAGTTAAAGAAGTTACTGTAAATCCTCCAGTGTTTTCATCTCTGTGCGATAATAAAAGTGTCCCATGTGGATGTTTGAGTGCTGCACATCTCTCAGATTTACAGGAGAACAGATAAGGAGTCGGAGAGGCAGGAACACACAGTCATACTTACATCGCAGACAAATTACATGCTAAGGATTCATACTCCTGGTGTCTCGATCACCCACATGACTTGTGAGGGTCAGAGTCAAAGAGTCCTCAGAGTATTGCTGTGGCGATGAAATATAACGCGGGACATTTGATAGAATATAAATGCAGGCACAGAGTGTTTCTCAACAAAACAGTAAATTACATGGAGGAGTAGAGGACAATATTTTAAGAGGGTGACGTGAAAAAAGAGATGAATTACTGGAAGAGAGGGATTTCTAGACACAAGGACAGACAGACAGACACACACACACATACCATGTATACATCACTTCAGGGGACATTTCATTGACTTACATGCATTTCCTGGAGACTTATCCTAACCTTAACCATAACCAACTCATGCCTAACCCTAACCCTTACCCTTTACCTTACCCTAACCCTAAACCTAACCAAGTCTTCATCCTAAAAATTAATGATTCCCCTTATGGGGACCTCCATTATGTCCCCATAAGGGAGGCGAGTCCCCACACGTGACTGTGTAACAGATATAGGTCCCCACAAGTATAGTAATGCTAGGACACACACACACACACACACACACACACACACACACAACACACACACACACACACACACACACACACACACACACACACACTACTACTTTATACTTCTACTCACTTTATACTTGAAAGTCAACATGGTAATATTTACTCAACTGAATTGATCTGAAAGCCTTATTAACTAGTTACTTATAGTTTCAGATTAAATGCAAAAACAAAATATAGATCAATTTATGAATACATTTTGACATGATTTAAAAGGTTCAGATATCAGTGAACAACATCTAAAATTAGCTCAATTTCAAATTGGCCTTATTTAGATTTTTGGGGTCGCCCTTTCCTTTTGTGTGTTATATACAGGGGTGCACATAACTGGTACGCAGGTACGCATGCGCGGCAACAATCTGAAATGCGTACCGTCACCTGTGTCACAAAGCGCATTTGCGTACCGACGTACTTGTGAAGCTTTTCCAGAAGGCGGTTAGATCACCGGACGACAGAGTCGGTCTCCGTGTGCACAGACAGGGCTGCTGTTAACGTCGGTCTGTACAGCAGCCCTGCGCTAAAACAGCTGATCACAACGTTCACACGCTCCGCGGTCATGAAGCTCTGTACTCCACTGCCTCTAGGTTTGTGTGCATGTCAATGGTCTGCAAAGGATAAAACCCCCAAGTTTCCTTTGTTTAGTGCCGTGACATATTGACATCACTTTGTAAAACTCACGCTTCTATTGGCCAGCGCTCCGACACTTTGTACGCGATAGGCTAAGGGGCGGGATATCTCTAAGCGGTTGACCAATCACAACAGAGCCGGCCAGCTAACCAATCAGAGCAGACTGGGCTCTGGTTTCGGACAGAGGGTGAAAAGAGGTGCTGCAGCACAGGCAGTATGAGAAAAATAAAGAGCTTTTTGAACATCAAAGCATGAAGACATGTCACAGTAGAGACACTACATACTGATATACACCTGAACATCAGCAGGAGAGGACTCTTTAAAGTAGAGACACTACATACTGATATACACCTGAACATCAGCAGGAGAGGACTCTTTAAAGTAGAGGACACTACATACTGATATACACCTGAACATCAGCAGGAGAGGACTCTTTAAAGTAGAGACACTACATACTGATATACACCTGAACATCAGCAGGAGAGGACTCTTTAAAGTAGAGACACTACATACTGATATACACCTGAACATCAGCAGGAGAGGACTCTTTAAAGTAGAGACACTACATACTGATATACACCTGAACATCAGCGGGAGAGGACTCTTTAAAGTAGAGAGACTACATACTGATATACACCTGAACATCAGCAGGAGAGGACTCTTTAAAGGAGAGACACGACATACTGATATACACCTGAACGTCATCAGGAGAGGACTCTTTAAAGTAGAGACACGACATACTGATATACACCTGAACGTCATCAGGAGAGGGCTCTTTAAAGTAGAGACACTACATACTGATATACACCTGAACATCAGCAGGAGGGACTCTTTAAAGTAGAGACACGACATACTGATATACACCTGAACGTCATCAGGAGAGGGCTCTTTAAAGTAGAGACACTACATACTGATATACACCTGAACATCAGCAGGAGAGGACTCTTTAAAGTAGAGACACGACATACTGATATACACCTGAACGTCATCAGGAGAGGACTCTTTAAAGTAGAGACACTACATACTGATATACACCTGAAAATCAGCAGGAGAGGACTCTTTAAAGTAGAGACACTACATACATACACCTGGACATCAGCAGGAGAGGACTCTTTAAAGTAGAGACACTACATACTGTACTGATATACACCTGAACATCAGCAGGAGAGGACTCTTTAAAGTAGAGACACTACATACATACACCTGGACATTAGCAGGAGAGGACTCTTTAAAGTAGAGACACCACATACTGATATGAACCTGAAAATTAGCATATTAGGACCCCTTAACTAAATATAAATTACTTTTATTAAATTAAATTACTAATTCGAAATAAGGCCATAATGCATACTCAGTATTTTTGCTTTTGGCATATTTGTTTTGCCAATACTTTTGTACTTTTGCTTAAGTAGATTTTGAATGGCTGGTGTTTTCCTTGTAACATTATTTGTACAATTTCAATACTGCTTCTTTTTACTTTACTTCAAAAGAAACAAATCTCAGTACTTATTTTACCTCTACTTGCTGTTTGATATAAACTCCGATGGATCGCTGTGAGTGTTACTGTGTTCTAATATTGACCGTGTTTGATTCACCTTACTCATCTTGAATCAAATTCAGGTCTAAAAGCTGCCAAACCTGGGTATTAAGATAGGTGGGGGATGTAATCAATATATCTAAGTGATTATCAGAGCAAACACGGGAGGGTTGAGATGTAACAGCCTTTTAACGATGGCTTTAACAGGAAAGCGGTGTAAAAGGCCACCTGATGAGAGTACACCTCCAGGGTGTTTTGATGGCAGAGAGTGTCTTATTCTGTGGTGTTTCAGCTCATCAGAGGGCTGTTTCTGATCTGAGGAGCCGCTTGTCTCCACAGGTGAGCCACTCTCAGCTCCCTTGTTACAGGAAAGTCCATAATTCACGAGTGTTATTGCTTCCTGCAAAGCCTGGGTGCTCTCTGTGTTGCCATCTTACAGCTTTAACCCTTACACAGTGTTCACTTTAATTGTAACATTTCGGGTGCCTAAAAAAAGCCTTTTCTTCAGTATTTGGTTGTGCTTCTATCACCCTTTGCGCCAATTGTGGATGCTAAAAGCAAGACGGTCATATTCTGTGTCTCAAATCTGGTACTGCTACACTTACATTGCTGTTTTGAGTGCATAAAGGTGTCCCAATGCGAAGTATGGCTAACTTAGTAACCATATGGTGATCTTATAATCATCAAAAAGGTGAATGTGGAAAGCTAGACCCTTCTCATAGTCAACGGTCGCCATCTTGGCTACGTAACGGTAATTACATGATTGCGGTATCTTCGGCAAACACAGGATGAAAGTTATAAGTTTATATTTGTTTCACTTTTTGATTAATGTACCACTATTATGGTGTCTGGCAACCCATTATTTATAGGGTTAATTTTGCAATTTGTAATGATTTGGTACCGCAACCTTCGTTGCTTGCTAGTTAGCTAACAGTGGGTATTGTCACTTACGGTGAGGATGCTGCTATTGCCGGTTAACACTACGTGGTTCTATAGTACACTAGGGCTGTGCATCTTCACTGGTCTCACGATTCGATTCGATTACAATTATCCTGTCAACGATTCGATTCAATCCGATATCACGATGCATCACGATTCATACCAATGTGTTGCATCCTCAATTTTTCTATATTACTGCACATGGTTTCTTTTCATCAATGCATACATGCAGTAAATACATATGAACTCTCTTTTTATTATTTAGAAAGTGCTTCAGAAATCAATAACATAAATGTCTTGACATTCATTTATAAACCAAAATAAATTAATTGTATAGGTCTAGCCTCCCTATATCTGTGTGTGGAGTTGTTCCATCCTCAAAAACAAAAAACTAATGCTTCTGCAGTCTAGCTGCAGCTTCTAGCAACGGTCTTCTGTTAAAAAAAGGACACTGAATGTCCTGAATGTGGCATCACACACAGGACTTGAGTCTGAACACAGAAGACAACAGGAGTATTTACAACAGCATATACAAACAAATATACTGCATGTGGGTGCACACTTATTCTCTGTCTTACTGTTACATCAATCCCATGAATGTATGAGATTAAGTTAGCTTCATTATATCTCAATCAGTGATTCAGTGAATAATAAAGTTTCTATCGGGTCACTATCAGCCTGTCACTCATTATTTTCAGGGAGGGGGCGTGGTTTGGAGGAACGGAGAGGAGACGGTGATCAAGGAAGCTTTTTTCCTCCATGCCCTTCACAAACTTTACACATGTATATATCGTCTGAAAATAGCTAGAGGACATTCATACTCTGCAATCCAAGACTTAATTAAATCCACCAAAAACCTGACATGATTGTAACGCGATTATTTTTGAAAAACATAAATCCTTGTGTCTCTGAGCCGCAGAGACCACGGAGTGATTCAGAGCGGGTCCTTCTGCTGTTGGTTCTGGACTGGGTGTTTCTTGTGTTGGTGGATAAAGCAGACTGCTCCGTGTTTGGTGCCGCTGTGCCGCTGTCCGCACGTCTGTTCCCTGATCTCTGCGTCACCGACCGATTTGATATTAAAGTGACAGAAAAAAAAACGTTATAGTAAAAGCCGCGGCCGGAAAATCAGGACAGCAACGTTACTACGCTATAATCGATTATCTTCCGTCACTGCATCGATACCGAATCGTCCACGTCCGCATCGCAATGCATCGTAGAAACGATTATTTTCAACACCCCTAATGTACACACTGCAGTATTTTACACTGGGAAAGACCTTGGGAAGGTACTGTATCTGAATTGAGAGACAGCAATATTCAACAAACCGTCTGACGTCATTCTAACTAAGTCTACTTCTTACAGTCTGTGCTTAATGCCTAAACACACTGCTGCAACGAGGTTCAGATAAAAAATGTGGAGAATTAACGTCACACTAAGTTGCTCCTGAGGACTGCCACCCATCAGAGGCCCAATCAGAATCTATGGCTTCCTCATGCACATCTGATGCCTTTTCCTCACTGGTCTTGTAAGTTATTCCCAATCAAAGACCCCTTACCATAAAGCCTGATAAATAAACTGTACCACCACATACAATATCCAGCAGGCCGACCAAGCGAGCACAGGTTGCCTAGTAACAGTATCTCCTGAAGCTTTGTTGTCAACTTGATTTGCATCCAAAAAAATATATAGATGGATGCCGGGAGAATATATATCCCGTCATGTTTACACACGCATGCACACTTCCTCACACATGAATATACATGGCCACACGTTTGACGCTCCTCAAATGATTTGGAGGCTGTTTTCCCGCTTCACTTACTATGCCAAAACAAGAAAACATGGGGCCCGCGTTTGAAAAACAATGAGCCTATTTAACATCTGGCAACATTTGGAGTGCCAAGAAATATTGCCTCTTCAATTATTGGCGTAGTTAACACAGAGGGAGTAAGGACATATGTCATTCAGTGTGACATGTTTGCCAAACGGACTAAGTATTTTGCCTTAAATGGGGCTGCTGGGATCTGTGGAGCCTGAACAGATATTGAAGACATTTAACCTTCCTAACAGTTCACAAGATGAGCGTTTGACGAGGCAAAAGAGACAACAGTGAGAAAATAAAGGGAGTAGATGAGTGCGTCCAGGCCGGGTTTCGTCCTGTACGTTTCTGCCTTTGTCTTTGAGAGTGCTCCGTGATTGGCGTGTCCTCTACGCTTGATTGATTTGAAAATATAGACAAGATGTCGCCCGTATGAAAGCTACCAATTTATGAGCCTTCATCTCTAAACTTCAGAGAGACGCCGGTTGTCATCAAATCAGAGCGCGGGTTTGTAGCCACCAGCGGTTCAGAAATAGAAAAGCCCCGGCAAAGCAAAGTGACACCTCGCTAACTCTGTTATACCCTTTTCATTCTCTCCTTTTCCCCGTCCCTTTCTCTCTGACTTTTCTCTTTACTTGTCTCTTTCTCTATGTGTGTGCCATTCTCTGCCTTTGTCTGGTCTTTCAGTATCTGGTGGTGTTTCTCTTTGCTCTGCGTCCTTGTCTTTATTCCGCTGTGATGAGACGCTCTGGCAGTTAACTTGTCCCACAGCTCGCTGTCAAAGCAGTGACCTTGATGTCGCTCACACACAGTGTGCTGCCTCCTTTCAGTGTGGGACTCTTTGCATATTCCTGTTTGTGTAATCACTGAATTGTAAAACCATGTGTGAGAGCGTTATCATCTAGGGGGGAAGCTTCTTCTTTCCCCCCTCATCCCACACGGTGATAATTCTGTTTGGGAGCGACTGTACCACGTCAAGAGATGGCACAGGGAGGCAACATTTAGATAAAACAAATTGCCAGCTGCCGAGCAGGAGCAGCCACTGCTTAGATAAAAAACCAAAGGGACTGTGCATTAATGTGCAGAGGAATGTGTGCACTTTTTTTGGTTGTACCTAGAGGAGGGGGAAGTATTCAGATCGTGTACTTCAGTAAAAGTAGAAGTACTCAGATCTTGTACTTGAGTAAAAGTAGAAGTACTCAGATCTTGTACTTGAGTAAAAGTAGAAGTACCAGAGTGTAGGAATACTCTGTTACAGTAAAAGTCCTGCATTCAAAATGTTCCTCAAGTAAAAGTAGAAAAGTATTATCATCTAAATATAGTGAAAGTAGCGACAGTAAAAGTAGTGATTGTGCAGATTGGTCCATTTCAGAATAATATATATGATATGTTTTATAATGATTGATCATGAAAGTGTTCTCAAAGCTGGTAAAGGTGCAGCTAGTTTGAATGACTTTGTATACTGCAGGGTAGCTTGTGAATTTACTCCAGGTGGAACTAAAGTCTGATTTAACACTTGATTATATTTCACATCATTCATCCACATCTGTAAAGTAACTAAAGGTATTAAATACATGTAGTGGAGTAAAAGTACACGATTTACCTCTGAACTGTAGTGCAGTAGAAGTACAAAGTAGCATAACATGGAAATACTTAAGTAAAGTACAAGTCCCTCAAAAATGTAGGTGCAGTACTTGAGTAAATGTACTTAGTTACTTGACACCACTGCCTAGAGCACATACAGTCTCCTTCCATAAGAAGTCACTGGCTATTTTTCTCTGGCCTATAACTATAATGCCGTGACGGAACAAGCAGCAGTAATTAAAATCAATAGCCAGGACTTCTCCAGTCTCCGGCAAGGTCACACAGCCAGAGAGAGAGTGAGGGGGGGGGGGGGGGGGGGGTGGACTGAGAGGAGTGGGATTGCATGGATGGGAACTGGGAAACATGTAAAGAGGTGAAGGGTCTTCTTATTTTAATTAACCTGAACCTCAGAGGGCTGGCAGCACAGTATTACTGAAAGAACCCTGAAATGTTGACTTTAATTTAATGTTATATGTCAACACATTTCACATAACTGTAAAAGGGTTGTTGAAAGCAATAACTTTAAGTTGAACCTTATATATTTTTATTTGAACGTAATATTATTTATTTCAAAT
>NW_022987792.1:751807-760413 GCF_902827165.1 Trematomus bernacchii | reverse complement strand
ATTATTTATTTCAAATAACCTAATACAGTTATATGACATTTGTTGACATATTACATTAAATTAATGTCAACATTTCTGATTTTTCAATGTAGTGTGTGTGCTGTAGTGTGTGTGTGCTGTAGTGTGTGTGGTGTAGTGTGTGTGCTGTAGTGTGTGTGGTGTAGTGTGTGTAGTGTGGTGTGTGTGCTGTAGTGTGTGTGCTGTAGTGTGTGTGCTGTAGTGTGGTGGTGTAGTGTGGGTAGTGTGGTGTGTGTGCTGTATTGTGGTGATGCTGTCGTGTGTGTGCTGTAGTGTTTTGGTGTAGGTGTGTGTGCTGTAGTGTGTGTGCTGTATGTGTGTGCTGTATGTGTGTGATGTAGTGTGTGTGCTGTATTGTGTGTGCTGTAGGTGTGTGGTGTAGTGTGTGTGTTGTAGTGTGTGTGCTGTAGTGTGTGTAGTGTGGTGTGTGTGCTGTAGTGTGTGTGCTGTAGTGGTGTGTTGCTGTGCTGTATGTGTGTTCTGTGTGTGTGTTCTGTACTTGTGTGTTGAGTGTGTGTAGTGTAGTGTGTGGGTGTCGTGTGTGTCTGTAGTGTGTGTGGTGCTGTAGTGTGTTGGTGTAGTTGTGTGTGGTGTTGTGTGTGCTGTATGTGTGTGCTAGTGTGTGGTGTAGTGTGTGTGGTGTAGTGTGTGTGTGTGTGTGTGTGTGCTGTAGTGTGTGTGTTGTAGTGTGTGTGCTGTACTGTGTGTTGTAGTGTGTGTAGTGTAGTGTGTGTGGTGTGTGTGTGTGCTGTAGTGTGTGTGGTGTAGTGTGTGTGGTGTAGTGTGTGTGCTGTAGTGTGTGTGGTGTAGTGTGTGTGGTGTAGTGTGTGTGGTGTAGTGTGTGTGCTGTAGTGTGTGTGTTGTAGTGTGTGTGCTGTAGTGTGTGTGCTGTAGTGTGTGTGCTGTAGTGTGTGTTGTAGTGTGTGTAGTGTAGTGTGTGTGGTGTAGTGTGTGTGCTGTAGTGTGTGTGTGTGTGTGTGTGCTGTAGTGTGTGTAGTGTGTGCTGGATGTGTGTTGTAGTGTGTGCTGTAGTGTGTGTGGTGTAGTGTGTGTGGTGTAGTGTGGTGTAGGTGTGTGTGGTGTGAGTGTGTGGGTGTGTGTGTGGGTTGTTTGGTGTGGTGTGGTGTGGGTGTAGTGTGTGTGGTGTAGTGTGTGTTGTAGTGTGTGTGGTGTAGTGTGAGTGCTGTAGTGTGTGTGTTGTAGTGTGTGTGCTGTAGTGTGTGTGTTGTAGTGTGTGTTGTGTAGTGTAGTGTGTGTGCTGTAGTGTGTGTGCTGTAGTGTGTGTGCTATAGTGTGTGTGCTATAGTGTGTGTGCTATAGTGTGTGTGCTGTAGTGTGTGTGCTGTAGTGTGTGTGTTGTAGTGTGTGTAGTGTAGTGTGTGTGGTGTAGTGTGTGTGCTGTAGTGTGTGTGGTGTAGTGTGTGTGGTGTAGTGTGTGTGTGTAGTGTGTGTGGTGTAGTGTGTGTGGTGTGTAGTGGTGTAGCTGTAGTGTGTGTGCTGTCGTGTGGTGTGGCTGTAGTGTGTGTGCTATAGTGTGTGTGCTATAGTGTGTGTGCTATAGTGTGTGTGCTGTAGTGTGTGTGCTGTAGTGTGTGTGCTGTAAGGTGTGTGTGCTGTAGTGTGTGTGCTGTAGTTTGTGTAGTATACGTGTGTGTGTTGTAGTGTGTGTGTGTTGTAGTGTGTACTGTAGTTTGTGTAGTATACGTGTGTGTGTTGTAGTGTGTGTGTGTTGTAGTGTGTACTGTAGTTTGTGTAGTATATGTGTGTGTGTGTGTGTGTGTAGTGTCATGGCAAGGTTTATTTTGTCCCTCAGTTTTATTCCCAGTGTGCTCTACTCCAATTTCTGAATGAACTCAAAATGGGTTTCATTGGTCCCAGATGAAATGCCTTCCTGTGTTTATTCCCTTATATTTCTTCCGTCCAGCTACAGATTCTCCGAGGCTGGTCATGTGACTCCAGTAGAGACTGGGTGTGGTATCGCTGGCCCCTCGCTGCATTAGTATTCTGCTGAGATGGCCACATGCAGATACATTCTCCTCTCTCCTCCTCTGAAGGAATAATCAGCCTCGCCTTCCTCTCCTTTCTTCCCCTCTGTCTGCCAGACTGATTTCGCTTTTTGTTTTACGAGCTACCTGCAGGGGCATCTTCAAGTGTTTGGAAATGCTCGTGTGTGTGTTCACGATGCAGGTTCCTCGCTAAACCTGATGCATTAGGCGTCTTTCAAGTTTCAAGGCTTTTATTGTCATGTGTGCATAGCTACAGTGTAGTTATGACAATGGCAATCTTAGGTCACAGGCTCCTCCAACAGTGCAACACAATACAACAGATGAAATAGTAAGTAATACAAATAGAATAGAATAGTGCAAGGAGAGTCTGTATACAAGTAATTGGAATGTGATATATTAGATAAATAATTTATAAGTTGCACAAACACACAGAACTGCTTGTGTCCTCGCGCTCCAGAGGTGAGTCCGAGAGGGAAGTTCAGTCCCTCAGAGCAGTCTGTCCTGTTTGTTGATTATCAGCTCCCGTTCCTATCACAGCCTGATAGCATCTCCATCTGATCTGCTGCCAGAGACGCTAGCTCAGTAGCCGCTCTGCTGCTAGCCGCCTCCCTCTTATCAGGCCCAGATCTGCCATCGCCCTGCTCTCTCATCTTCTCCTTATCTCCTTATTCCACCTTTCTCCCTGCTCCCAAACACCCCAAACCCAACAGTCTCTCATCTTCCTCATCCTCTTCCTCCTTTTATCCCTGTCTCTCTCAGAGCCTTTGCCACAGCTCCTACTGTTGTTCCCCACGCTTGGTTTCACGTAAACTGCCAGGGCGGAGTCAGTGAGTGACAGGATGACATGCAGATTAGAGGTGAAGAGAGAAGAAGAAGAAGAAGAAGGCACATGCTTACTTACCAGAGATGGCAAAAGTACACACATCCTTTACTCAAGTAGAAGTACAGATACTCGTGTTTAAAAATACTCTGGTAAAAGTAGAAGTACTGACTAAACTTCTTTACTCAAGTAAAGTAAGAGGGCTTTGAAATGTACTTCAGTAAAAAGTACCCATAACAAGCAGCTGTTTTAAAGAGTACCTGACCTCCCTTTATATGAATAGAACAATAATGTCATTGTTTAGCTAATGAATGTTTCCATGCTGAACAACGGCAACATTGACAACGTTTTTCATTGGTCCCTCTTCTTTAGAGAAGACCAGGAAATGATGGATACACGGATCGTGTTCAATCAATAGGCACGCAATGACTCTAAAGAATAATGATAACGCCACCAAACACACATTCAAACTAAAGGAACCAGCCTGTTTGGGAAATGTGAGAAGTAGGAAAGTACAGGTATTTGAGTCAACATGTAAGAAGTAGAAGTAACAGTACAGGTATTTGTGTTCAACATGTAAGAAGTAGAAAGTACAGGTATTTGTGTTCAAAATGTAAGAAGTAGAAAGTACAGGTATTTGTGTTCAACATGTAAGAAGTAGAAAGTACAGTTATTTGTGTTCAACATGTAAGAAGTAGAAAGTACAGGTATTGAGTTCAACATGTAAGAAGTTAGAAAGTACAGTATTTGTGTTCAAATGTAAGAAGTAGAAAGTACAGGTATTTGTGTTCAACATGTAAATGAAGTAGAAAGTACAGGTATTTTGTGTTCAACATGTAAGAAGTAGAAAGTACAGGTATTTGTGTTCAACATGTAAGAAGTAGAAAGTACAGGTATTTGTGTTCAACATGTAAGAAGTAGAAAGTACAGGTATTTGTGTTCACATGTAAGAAGTAGAAAGTACAGGTATGTTGCGTTCAACATGTAAGAAGTAGAAAGTACAGGTATTTGATTAGGTCAACATGTAAGATAGAAAGTACAGGTATTGGGTTCACATTTAAGGTATTGGTTCAAAGTCAGAGGTATTTGTGTTCAACATGTAAAGTAGAAAGTACAGGTATTTGAGTTCAGTAAAAAGTGGTCAGAAAAATAAGTAGTGGAGTAAAGTACTGATACCAGAACAATGTACTTAAGTGCAATAACAAAGTATTTGTACTCCACTACTTCCCACCTCTGACCATGTGTCAGTGGTGAGGGATAAACGAGGGAAGAGAGGAGGACAGACGTGTGAAAAGAAAACATGTCGAGTAAGCAGAGAAGTTGTGTGAATGCAGCAGTCCTGTCCCACTCCCCATCGATCGCCATGAGGTGCATGGATCAGTCAGCTTTATTTCACCCGGCTCCCAGCATGCAACATGCAACACACACGTCAGCAAATAACACAGACACCACACACAGAGAAAGGAGCGACTACACTAAACAGGCAGCACATTACAAACAAGGCTCTTCTTCACAAACAATCCTGACGTATAACGATACACAGATTAGGAGCTCATCCATTACTCACTCGATGTAATTGCTCACACACTTAAACTGCAACTTAAGACACACTTTGCATAGTTCAATAGTGTCATTGTTGTCATAATTAAGTGCTGCTTTTGAGTCAAAGCTGAACACAGTTGATGCTCAGAGACACAAACAGACATTCTCTGGTTGCTCTTTAAAAGACGGGATTACCTTATTTTGGAGATCAATAGATAGAAAACAGTTTCATTTGGCTTTAGTGATCTTTGATCTTATCTGCCGTCTTATAGTTCACAACAACAGCTCACATGCACTGTTTTTTCTATTGGTTTTGGCATTTTGTCTTCAATGAAATAGAGTTTTAAGTAACTAAAAACTGATATTTTAGGGTAAGGATTTGTTAGCATGGGAAAAACTGATGCTTGGGCTTGTAAGAGAGTTTGGGCCATTATCTTCTTTGAGATAAATATATGTGCAATTCCAATGGCCCTGGTCAACATGGTGGCCATGGCCATTGCACTTAAGTCCTACTTTCCCCATCAGCGCACAATTGTGGGTGATGTGGAAAACATGTGGTTTCAATTAAACAGCGATTGAGGGTCTTCCTCGGTCTGCTGCCACTTTTGTGGATCCACTCTGTATGACTTTAACTCTAATGCTAATCATTTGGTCATCACCTTGACAAATTATTAATAGTTAGCAGTTCCTGGTAATTGATTTGCATTGCATTGTTTACACTTTGATTTATATTCTATCTGTCAGATGTTTGTTCTTACTCTAGTTTTCACTGCATAATAAGTGCACATATGTGTCTTTATATGAGAACGCATGAATCACAAAGAGGTGATTAATCATCAGAAAGTTTTAAACCACCACAAATAAAGTCAATCTCAATATAGACCAGGGGTGTCAAACTCAATTTCATCACGTGCCACATCAGCATGGTGGTTGCACTCAAAGGGCCGGCGGTAACTTTAAGACTATATAAAAATACATATATAATTATTTAATATATATAAAATAATGTATTACATTATTGCCTCTGCATTGGATTATTATCAGATAGGGTAATAACTTCATAATTAACTACGTCTGAAAGCAGAAGTCTAGGGCAAATAACTGCAAGTCTCTTCAGTGCGCACGTCACAAAATGATTTAAAAAGAAAAGCCAAATTCTGGAAAAATCAAAAGTCAAAATCAAAAAAAATAAGTGAAATTTTTTGAAAAGTAACATTTTGAAAAAAAAGGCAAATTCGGAGAAAATGTTATATTTGAGATGCATTGTGGGACATGTAGTTTATGGGCAACGTGCTTCTGTAAATCGGCATGTACCCGTATAATAAACATACAATATTCTTTGCAAGCTCTTGTGGGGCCGCATCAAATGAAGTCACGGGCCGGATTTGGCCCCCGGGCCTTGAGTTTGACATCTAGACGTTTTCAAATAATTGATGAGAGAATTGTTGTGCGAGCAAACTAAAGAAAACATAAACATCTACTTCTTCTGTTTGTTTGTTTGTTTTAATATGAACCCGTTATAAGTTATGAACGTCAGAGTGTTTTGAGTAGCAGCTGATATCTCCTGGCTTCCTGCAGTTCTTATACTCCAGCTCTCTGGAAGTTGACTTTCTGACAAGTTGATGCAATTTCTGCGATGAGATTTCTCACCTCTCTATGTTTAACTCATGACTCAGTTTCCTTGTCTATCTTTTCAGCTTCTGCACCTCTTTCCCTTCTCTTGCTAATAATGGGCTGAGCTCCCATTATCCCCCATATGTTCACCTTTCAGAAAAGTAAAGATCTGTCCTGTAAAAGACCCCCATCTAATTCTTCTACAATGTGTTTTACATATTTTGCTGTTGCAGGCAGAGGCTTCCCGCTAAAAACGTGTACTACTACCGCTCTCCGGACCACCGGCGTAACTACGTCATGTCCTTCGCCTTCTGCTTCGACCGAGAGGACGATGTGTACCAGTTTGCGTACTGCTACCCCTACACCTACTCCAGACTGCAGCACTACCTGAACAGCCTGGAGCGCAGGAACCTGCCCTTCCTGCAGAGGGAGCAGCTGGGCCTCAGCGTGGTGAGTGGGGAGGGGGAAGGGCTGTGAGGAGGGGGGAGAGAAAGTTTGGATCATTTCAAACCAGCTGAGTGAACTATGGTCACACTCCCAGCTGAATAAGGCTCCTACTTTAAGGGTTTTTGAAACAGCGGCACGCTTTGGGACAAACTCTTCTCTCTCTGGCAGAAACTGTCCTGATTTCTCCAATTGTTTAGAATCAGCATTGGGCACAACAAAGCATTTTGATAATTATACATTTAAATGATATATTTGTGCTTTTCTAAATTCTCAAAGACACCTTACAAGCATACAACAAAGCTACATACTGCAGACTTACATTAGTGAAACAAGATGCAATGTCATTCATTGAAAGAAAATACAAAGAGACAAAAGAGACAGAAAACAGTGAGAATATATATATATTTTTTTTGCAAACCTCTTTTCGTTTACAAATCTGACGTTTATGACGAGCTGCTCTGTTTTTGCACCAGTCCATGTTCAAAACTTATCAATTACACATGTTTTTTATAGGATGAAAAGGGGTATATAAGTAAGACAAATAAAAACACTACAAGACATTCAAGATGACAATATATAATATATTTTCTTTTCTTATTTTGCACAAATTTCAAGTAAAATTTTGCGCGGAAATGTTTCTACACAGCGTGTTTCATGACATATACAAACAGTGTTGCACATGGTACGGTGGTTAAGTCCTGACGTATACAGACTCACTGATGGAGGGTTTAATAACTCCCACTCCCCGGTTTGGAACGGCACTAAATCTGGCGGACCCTCAAACGCACAAACAGATTGAAAATGGGAAGGTTAGGGTCCGATTGAACTTTGGACAGTGTGTGTGGAGTGGTTATAGCTGGAGAAGAACAGTGGAATTATGATGAAGGTGTGTGTGTGTGTGTGTGTGTGTGTGTGTGTGTGTGTGTGTGTGTGTGTGTGTGTGTGTGTGTGTGTGTGTGTGTGTGTGTGTGTGTGTGTGTGTGTGTGTGTGTGTGTGTGTGTGTGTGTGTGTGTGTGTGTGTGTGTGTGTGTGTGTGTGTGTGTGTGTGTGTGTGTGTGTGTTAATCAGCAGCGCTCTCACCTCAGCAGTAGGAGTCGGTGTATCATACGCGCTGCCTCCAGTCTTGTCTGCTCTTATCAAATAATTGTAGGAGAAAAACTCATTAGAAATGCTTGAGAGATTACCACTTCTTCTTCTGTCCTCCAACATTTGTCAGAGAGAAGCTCGCTGTGAGGGGGGGGGGGGGGGGCACCATGAAAGAACAGGTATTTTTAAGGATCATCTGACTGTAAATATACTGAGGAATTTAGAAAAACATGGCATGAAACAGCTGATAGTTAAGAAAATATACCTTTTTTAATGAAATATCTGGTAACCTGCAGTAACACTAAGACGAGGAGATGAGGTGTTTCAGAGACTAATGGCTGGTCATATTTCAAAACCAGATTAAGTTGCATTTCCATATTTAACAAAGAGAAGAGAAGACGAGAAGAACCACCTTTTATCTTTTGTTTTGCCCTCAAAATATAATAATTAAAGGTCCCATGTCACGGCCATTTCTACTGATCATATTTCCATTGTTGAGGTCTACTAAAATAAATGTATATTGTGCAATTTTCTAAACTCACATTGGTTTCTCATACAGCATCTCTGTATAGTATGTGTATTCACTCTCTGTCCTACACGGCTTGTTGGAGCTCCTGCCCCCCCCCTCCCTTTGAGCCCAGTGTGCTCTGATTGGTCGGGACGTTGCGAGGCTCGCTGCTCAATGATCTGGCTTACTGGTGTGGTTTCCGGGTCGGCGATACAGCACGAAACTCATCCTGAGCACACAAACACTCACAGCTGAAGTAAAAACAATAAGTGTGGCTTGATATTGAGTAAGAAAAAGGTTTATAAACGCGAGCATTTCTCCGCGATCCCAACTCGTCTATTACCAGCGTTCAGGGAGCTCTATGCAAGTCAATGGGACTCCCTGTTAGTTGAAAATGTACGCTAAAGGTCCTGGTGTGTGAGGAGCTCCGCGGATTGGTCCATTTTGGTTCCGGGAACCGCATGACGGAAAATGAGAAATGTCCAACGAGGCGTTCTGGGGCAGCAAAGACAGGTCTTTTCTGTGTTAGAGTTTTACTCGCTACAGGGTGTACTTTGAGGGTTC